>NC_084563.2:14252098-14272098 GCF_033978685.3 Nerophis lumbriciformis | reverse complement strand
TTTATTTTTTATTTTCTTTCTATTTTTTTTTTTTTAAATTTTGTATTTATTTATTTATTTTTTTGTGTGTGTGTGTTGTGTATGTATGTGTTTGTGTATATGTGGGCTTATGTATATGTGTGTGGGTGTATTAATGTGTATATATGTGTGGATGTGTATGTTTATATGTATATGCATGCGTGTGTATATGTGTGTATGTGTATGTATATGTATATGCATATATGTATGTGTGTATGTATGTGTATATGAATGTGTAGGTGTGTGCATGGGTGTGGATGTCCGGTGGCTCAATTGGCCTGGCTGTGGATGAGTTGGGGTAGGTGGGTTGGTGGCCTCGGTGGTAGCCGGGGGTGTGCGTTGTTGTGGTTTACGGGGTCGGTCGCTTTTTTGTTTTGGTTTCGGCGGCCGCGGGTGTTTACGCTGCGGACGGGCGGTGGTGGTGATGGTTGCTGCGGTGATACCAGCGGTTGGCATCGCTGTGTTGGGTTGGAGTGGTTGGGCGACTGTGGCTGGTGTCTGTGCGCTTGTGGGGTTGTGGGGCTGGCTGGCGTTGGCTTGCCGGCTGGTTTGGGGGCTGGCGGGCGGACGGGATGCATTGGCTTCTTGCCCCATTGGGGGGCTCCTTCCCCTGGCCGGGACTCGTATGGGCACGTTGCTGTGTGGATGGCCGGGATGCGGTGTTTGCATTGGGCATGGGGGCTGTGCGGTTTCTCTGCGTTTGGTTGCCGGTATGGGCTCTGCAGGGTTGGGTTGGGGCGGGCGGGGGCTGGCTTTGTTTGGCGGGGGGAGGGGCTCGCGTGGCGTCACGTTAAAGTGGTCTGGTGTGGGTCACGGGCTGTGGCGGGGGGTGGCGGCCTCCTGGCCGTAGTTCCTGGTTGTCGGCCGCGTGGACTGGGGGGATGTCCGGGCCCTCTACTCCTCCTACTTATAGCGCACACAGTCACACATATATAGGACTTTGGGGATTGTCCTGCGGGGAGGCATGGCGGGGGGTTGAGGATGCCTCCAATGGGGCTCCAGTCCTCCTGTCTTGTCCCCTGCTCGTCCATCCCTCAATCTTAGCTGCATATTAGACACTTAGGATTTGGGGGGCTTGGTTTGGTTGGGACCCACCATGACCTTGATGTCCCCCAATTTTAATCGCATTATTAGTTCCCACAAGCATACATATCTCACTCACGCTACAGTACACACATCAATAGGGACTGGAGGTCGGCTGTAACGGCTGACCTCCTAATTTTAACTACACAGTAGACACTCTGGGGGCCTTGTACACATGCATGGGGGGTTTGGGGTTCGGCGCACCCCTCATTGCCTCGTCGGCAATGAGGCAATGAGGCTTTTATTCATTTATTATTGTTATATATTTATTTTTTATTTTTAATGTATTTATTATTTTTATTTTTATTATTTACTTATTTTTATTTTATTTTATTTTTTTAAATTGTATTTTTTATTTTATTTTATTTTTTTATTTTTTTAATCTTATTATTTATTTGTGTGTGGCGTCGCGCGGGTCTCACTTCCTGTTGGATGGGGTCCGTGCCCGTGTGGCCCGACCTTGCGCTGTGGGGTCTCTGTTGGTGACTTGGTGTGGTGGCGGCGCAGCCCCCGTGTCTGGTCTGGATGCTGTGTCTCGGTTGTTTGGGCGGTGGTGTGTTTGTGCGGGTTTGGGTTGGGGTGGGGGGCCTTTTGGTTGGGGGGGTTGTTGGTGTCTCTTGTTTGCGTGTTGGCGTTCGGGCTGACCGGCGGGCTGGCGCCGGCTGGTCTCCGTGGTCCTGGTGGCGTGTGGTTGCTGGTCGCAGTTTTTTTTTTGATCGCTTTGATTTGATTGGCTGGTGCTGGCTGTCTGGGGTTATTGCGGCTGCTGTTTCTGCTGCCGTTTGTTTGTGGTGTGGGCGCCCGTGTCTGCTGGGTCTGGTGCAGGGGTGTGGCTGATGTTGTGACTGATGGCAGCGCGCGCGCGTGATGGCTGTCGGGGCTGACGAACTGTGTATATGTATGTATATGTGTGTGTATGTATGTATGTTTATATATGTGTATGTGTACATATGTGTATGTATATGTATATATGTGTATGTGTGGGTATGTATACGTGTATGTGTGTATGTGTATGTATATATGTATGTATGTATGTATATTTCTGGGGGTACGCTCTGGGCCTGCCTGTCAGACGGGGGTCGACGCCTCAGGCTACTGCATCCGAACTGCGTGTCTGGAGCTCCTGGGTCCCGCTGTCCATCCCTTCCGGGTGCCCGTCTTGGTTGGGGCCTGTTGGGCCTAGTCCCTGCGTCTATTGTGGTAGCTTGGTGCTGCAAGGTATTCCGAGGTGCTGCGAGTCGGCCAGTTGCTGGGGTAGTGACCTTGTTTGTCAGCATGTCTGTGACTTCTTTTAATTCTTTTTTTTTTAATTAATTAATTAATTAATTTATTTATTTTTTAATATATTTTATTAATATTATTTTTTAATTTTCCCCTCCCTCAGGGGGGGGGCTCGGCGGGGCGGTTGCTGGTTGTTCCATCTCCATCGTTGGGGTCCCTGCGGGTGGGGTGGGTGGTTCCCGTGGCCCTGTGCCTGGGTGGTCCTGCGGCGGCCGGTTTGGGTGGGGTGGCCGGGGGCTGGCCTCACCGCGCTCTCCGGGGGTGGGGGGTGGGCTCGTGGGGGCCCGGTTGCCGGTGGGGCGGGGGCGGTCTTCCCGTCCGGTTGCGGGGAGTCTCTGGGTCCCTCGGGCGGGGCGTCTCGCCTTTCTGCCCGTGTGGGGTGTGGTCTCTCGCTGGCTTGGGGTCTGGCTGTGCCCTGCTTTTCTCGTGCCCTGTCCTCTGCCGGGTGCGTCTGTCTGCGGCCTGCTGCTGGCCCTTGTGGGCGGTACGGTGGGTCGGGCTCTGGGTTTCCTGTCGCTGGCCGGCTTGGCTGCGTGGGGGCGGTGGTCCCTGGTTCCCTGGGCACCACGCCTCCTGTTTGTGGGTTGGGCTCTCGGGGGTGATGGGGCCGTGCTCTGGCTCCCACGCACTCTGGGAGTCGAATGTATTGTACATGCAAATTCACATATGCTCACATACGTACATAGGTACCTACGCTCCCACATACATACACAAATACAGTACATATTTACCTACCTAATGTTCGTACATCCACACGCACATTCAATATACAAACATACACATACACATACTGTACATATACATTCACTGTACAAACACATATACACATTCTGTACATATACAAGTACATATGCATACTTACACTCATGCACATAATCACGTTTCATCAAACATATATTAACGTTGTTGCCCTAGGGTAAACTGGGTGTAACACATGGCACACTGACAAAGCTTAACCTATTGTGACTATAACAATCTACAAGGTTAATGTAGGTTGCTTCTCTTTCTCCCCCTCCATTTTTCTGCATTCTTTCGTATCTCAAGTTATCATTACGTATATGTATTGTTGCATTTAAACAACTGTATTGTTGATAATAAAGGTAAATTATTGGTATTGTTCATTATCAATAGCGCTATTTCTATTGGTATTTGTATTGATCCATTTGTAGTGTAATAATGCTCATTGTTATTTCTGTATTATTTTTTATTTTTCGCTAACTGCTTATTTGCTATTACTTTTACCATCATATTTGTACATGTCATATTTGCTGATGTTGCTCTATTGTTGTTGTTGTTGTTGTTTGCTGTTGTTGTTTTTGTCTCTCTGTCTAATCCCCCTCTTGTCCCCACAATTTCCCCCTCTGTCTTCTTTTTTTTTCTCTTTCTATCCCCTCCTGCTCCGGCCCGGCTGCACTAAATGATAATATAAATACATTTAATAAAGTCAAATACAAATAAGGCAACAAGAGAAGTATCCTACACTTCTCTTTTGTAAAGTAAATCTGAACAGCCGACATGGGCATCTACATCAACTATATGATTTGCCTGAGAAGCTGGACAGGACATAAAAAAAAATAAATAAAAAAAAATAAAAAAAAATAAAAAAATAAAAATAAAAAATAAAAACGTTATACTGACAGATAGATCTAATGTTGATCTAGAGATTTAAACCTTGAATAATAATAAAGATAATAATACTAAATAATGACACATTATTAATAGTTTTTTGACCAAAACCCTTTGGGGTCCCCGGGATCAAGCCTGAGTGGAGGCCTAAATGTATATTTTTTCATATTGAATTGTTTTTTAAAATAAAAAAGATCAAAATGGCCCCTGCTTGCTTTGATTTTTCAGTGTGCAGCCCTCAGTGGAAAACATTTGGACACCCCTGCCCTAATTGCTGTATTAATCAGTGATTTTGCCTCCCCTTTTCCAACAGGGACTAAAACCGGAAGTTGAAAAATCAGTTTCCGTTTATTCTCCCAGTGTATAAGGTTCCGCCTGTATTATTTGAACTAAACGGACACTACCACACACTATCAAAGTATTTATATTTTATGCAATCCAAAGAGAACATGAATTAATTTATTTTGAGACGAGCAAAATACTTTTAATTTCTAAACCGTGTCAGACATCACCGGATGTGTCCGTGACGTCTTCCGTCGAGAGAAACAACTTTGAAGTTGAAAAAACGTCCCGGCTTGTATTTTGATACAATTAATATTTTCCCAAAACATGGCCACGATCCAAACCGTGCATTAAATGATCACGCCTTGAGTTTGGGATCGGTTTCATCTTCAAGAGGCGGAAGCGACGATTCTTATTTGACAAGGGAAGCTACCTTTTCTGTTAGCCATTGTGTAGCCACGGGGCTAGCACATTAGTAGCTGCAAAAAAAAACAACCGCTTATCGCTTCTTGCAGATGGAGGGCAAAAAAGTCGCAGGTAAGCGCGTTTATGTCCATTTATATTTACAAAATGTGTCATGCAGATACCCAGTGAGTAGAATGCATTTACTGTTGTGCATTTTTGAGCAGCTAACACGCTAATGAGCTGTCATAATCGAGGCCCGCCTTGTCCTATTGTTCACCATAGAGGATAATTAGAATTCCACGATCGCACCATGAGCTTTCTGTAGCATCTACAAATGCTATGTTGTCTTCAAATATCCCTATCGATGCCACTACTCGGCTACACAAAGTAAACAAACGTCACTTGTTGGTAATAGGGAGGTGGTGCGAGCTATTAAATGTGATGCCATGAAAAATGGTACTATCTTAAAAATAATGCAATCGCTAGTGTGATTGTTTTCCTTCTCTCCTTGCAGCCATGCACACCCTGAAGCTGATCTCCGCGACCGATCCGCAGTATTCCACCACTTTGCTTACGTCTCTGAACGAGCAACGGAACAACGGAACGTTTTGCGACGTCACCATCATCATCCAGGACAAGAAGTTCCGCGCCCACAAGACAATCCTGTCCGCGTCGAGTACATATTTCCACCAGCTCTTCGTGGTGGCCGGGCAGGTCATAGAGCTCAACTTCCTCCGAGCGGAGATCTTCGAGCACATACTTAATTTCATTTACAGCTCCAAGATCGCACGGATTCGCTCAGACATGTTGGAGGAGCTCATCTTGGCCGGGCAGACTCTCGGGATCAACTTCATTGCCAAGCTGGCCAAGCCGCTCTCGCGAGTCAAAGGTCTGCCCGGTTTGTCCAAGGAGGACGAAACCCGGGGCGAAGGGTCGTCGGAGATGGTGATGCCCATCATCTCGGAGTCTTTCTCCATATCTGCGGAAGAGTTCAGCAAACCGGCGGATGAAGACGACGACGACGTCATGTTTGTCTCGCAGACGGACCCGAAATCCAGGGTATCGGGGGATGTCATCGATTTGGAAATGGATTCAGTCGAGAAGGAGCCGAGCAAAGAATCTAAAGATCCAAAAGCAGGAGATCCAAAGCTTCCTGACATTCCGGCCAGCAGCTCCAACAAAACCAATTCGCCCGCCAAGGTGACCTCTGGAAGTACTCTCGGCGTCATACCTGAACTCCAGAGTGCCTCTCAGTCGTGTGGAAGCAGCTCGGCAAAGGGGGACACCGCGGACATACCTGGAGTCCAAAAAAAGCATGTTTTTTCTTCACCTCAGCAAGGGGATTCCAAAATCAGGCTGCTGGACGTCTCGAAAAAAAACGTGGTCAAACCTGCGACGGTCACCAAAAAGACGGTGACACTCAATGCAGCCACGGAAATCGATTCTATTTCTCCCAACTGTAAAGTCTACGCCAACATCGGGGAGAACACCTACGATATCGTGCCGGTGAAGGAGGATCCAGGAGAAGGCGGCTCCAAATCCAACAAAGTGAAGCGAGCCATAGCGGAAATACCCGAGAACCTGAAGGCTGTACCTAACAAGAAGTCCAAATCAGAGCCGGACGACCACTACGAGCTTATCATGGATGGCAAGACCTTCTTTGTGTGCGTCGTGTGCAAGCGACCCTACGTGTGCCTCACCAGCCTCCGCCGCCACTTCAACACGCACTCGTGGGAAAAGAAGTACCCGTGTCGCTACTGCGACAAAGTCTATGCCTTGGCCGAGTACAGGACTAAACACGAAATCCAGCACACGGGCGAGCGGCGCTACCAGTGCTTGGTGTGCCACGAGACCTTCGTCAGCTACCAGATGCTGTCCAACCACTGCAAGCAGGTCCACAACCAGGACCCGAGCGGCAGGAAGGCCAAAGACGGCGAGGAGAACCTCTACCGCCTGCTGCCGTGCAAGTCGGTGCAGATGAAGCCGTACTCGTGGAGCACAGAGGGGGCCGCCGTCCCGTTCATCTCAGAGGACGGCAGCTTGCACCACGGTCCCCAGGGCCCCGAGGACGCCGTCCACCCGTCCCCTCAGAACCGCATGTTGAACTGGAACGACATTTTCGCGGAGTCCGAGGAGCAAATGCTGATTGGCGGGCAAGGACGGCCGCCCATGAACGCTCGTCCTCCTCAGGGGAAGTCGGAATACGTTTTCACTATTCCCGAGACGTATTGAGAGACGCCGACTTCCCTCCCCATCACACTTGTGCCTTCTACGGGGCCCCCTGCTTTGGACTTCTTCCTTCTTTTCCCTAATGTTGGTCCAGATAAGTGAATGTTGACTCAACTCAAACAAGACTTTCCATTTTGTCCCTTTCTTTGGAGGGAAGGATTAGTGATGGTGATGAACTCCACAGTGTTGACGCCCAAGTTTGGACCTTTTAGCCTACAACAAGATGGCATTTGTTCAGTAAAAACAGAAAGCACTGCAAATTACAGCAACTAAAACTGTATTGTAGGACTCTTTAACTACAATGTGGTTTCTATACGATAACATTGCTGAAGGCTTCAGTTTAAGCCAGGGGTGTACAAACTTTGATGCATCGAAGATGCTAAAACCAACGCGTAGTCAGGAACGTGCATTGATGCTAAAGGCTGGTGAGGCACCGGCCTTTTTAAAGTGGACCTTTTAATGATTTCAATTAAATCAATTTCTATTTATTCAGGATAGCCCCTTGAGATGCAGCATCTTGTTTTCAAGTGGGTCCTAAATAACTTCCTTGTGGTCCAGATAACATGTATTGGATATGCTTTGGTCTAAATTCTGCGTACCGTTTTTCCCGACTATAAGTCGCACCGGCCGAAAATGCATAATAAAGAAGGAAAAAAACATATATAAGTCACACTGGAGTATAAGTCGCATTTTTGGGGGAAATTTATTTGATAAAATCCAACACCAAGAATAGACATTTGAAAGGCAATTTAAAATAAATAAAGAATAGTGAACAACAGGCTGAATAAGTGTACGTTATATGAGGCATAAATAACCAACTGAGAACGTGCCTGGTATGTTAACGTAACATATTATGGTAACAGTCATTCAAATAACTATAACATATAGAACATGCTATACGTTTACCAAACAATCTGTCACTCCTAATCGCTAAATCCCATGATATCTTATACGTCTAGTCTCTTACGTTAATGAGCTAAATAATATTATTTGATATTTTACGTTAATGTGTTAATAATTTCACACATAAGTCGCTACTGAGTATAAGTCTATGAAAAAAACTGTGACTTATAGTCCGAAAAATACGGTACATTTTTTACCACAGTCCCTTTTACAACCCGTTTACGGAGGCTTTCCGAGATCAAAAATGAAACCACGCCCCACCCTCTCTGAAAGAATCAATTTATCTATTTGAAAATATATCTTGAAGTCGCCACCGCTACCTTTTTCCCCTGACACGGTCGGAAAGAAACTTCGTAAACATTATACAGATTCACCCGGTCACAACACTAGGTACACCTGCACACTCGCCGATTGATACAAAGCTGCATAAAATAATCTTGCTTTTAGCAGCGTTTTGGTCACTGCATGTCGCAGGTCTGTATTATTATGCACTTGCCCAGATTATATGAAGGTAGATTTATTTATACTGAACATGAATATTAGAAGCTCCTCCCCCCTAGAGCAGAGAGCTTTATGTAAAGGGCCCCGCCGTATTGTTACTTACCTATTGGTACCTGCAGTTGTGCATTTGTGATCCGCATAACTCCCGAAAATTTGAAATCAAATCGCGAAGGCATTGTGGAGATATTTAGAATATATTCTTCCCTTCCTTCATAATTCCGCCAAACGAACAGTTTGGAATCTGCAAAACCGGTGACGTCACCGGATTATCCATATATTGTACACTTTAAATTTACCCAAAGTGAAGTGTATAGTTTTATATAGCGCTTTTCTCTCGTGACTCAAAGCACTTTGCACAGTGAAACACAATATCTAAGTTACATTTAAACCATTGTGGGTGGCACTGAGAGCAGGTGGGTAAAGTGTCTTGCCCAAGGAAACAACGGCAGTGACTAGGATAGCAGAAGCGGGGATCGAACCTGGAACCCTCAAGTTGCTGGCACGGCCGAGCTAAACCGCCTCTTTGCAAGCTTCTTTTTCGTAATCCTCAGGCTCGTACATGCACATGCATCCTCCACTGTTGCCATTTCTAATACAAATTAAGTGTATAGTTTGAATGTATAGCTGTCAGTAGACTCGCTATGGAAGCGCTAAAAATGACAACAAAGATGGCGGGGAGAAGACGCTGTCGAAGTGGAGCCACGTAAATAAGACCGCCCACAAAACGGTCAGAAAGCAGCTTGGAATTGGTCGGTAAAAAATGATCGATGCAACATTTTGACCAAAGAACCACTTTTACATGTTCTGTAGACCACAAGGAAGTGTTTTAAATGTAGACAAAAATCATAATATGACCCCTTTTAATGTCCAAATAAGCACTTCCGCCTTGCTGTGTGACATCACAACGTATCGTGAACACAGGCATCCAAAACTGCCTGCCTGTAAGCTCACGCCGAAATGTTCGAACTATATAATTTGACACTTTGACATTGTTTAACACGAGAATGCAACACTTTAACAACATTTGTAAGTCCGAAAAGACAAAATTCATCATAGTTTCTTGTGGCATTAACTTCTTAATTATACAGGTTGCTCATTAAAAAGTTGACAAGAAAAACCCAATAATTAAAAACTTTTTTTTCACCATTTGAAAAAAAAGGTGGTCTTACATTTTTCTGTAAGAATCAATCGGCAGAGAAGTCCTTTTTACTTTCATGTGATATTGTACAGCACAGGGGTGTCCAAACTTTGACTTGGGGGCCGCATTGGACTAAAAAAAATTGGTCGAGGGCCAAAAGCAACTTAAGAGTATTTGAAATTTCGATTCCTACCTTGTTTACTTCTGTGACAACCTCCTTAAAGTTTTCTAATCATTTAGAAATATCAAACAGCTAAAATGCAACAAACACGGATTAGTGTGGAGAGTGTGTTTTGCATTCTTCCCATCATGCTTTGTATGGGTGTCATTTAGATTTTTTTTATGGTGCGTGGACATTTTTTAAAATAATATCCACAAAGTTTAGTGAGCAGCTTGTGTTATGTGTGACCATGTCTGTTGACTTTGTTTTGCGCCTTGACTAGGGAAGGTTGTTTGGATTGTGTCATGCAAGTACATTTCCTAAGCTGTGTTCACTTTCAAGCACAATTCATAGTCATTGGCCTAATTACCTCACGTTGTCCACAAAATGTTGACAAAGTTAAGATTGTCAGATATTTATAGATAATTTGAAAACACCCCACGGGCCAGATTCATGACATCCAGGGGGCCAAATTGAAGATGTTGGCGGGCCGTAGTTTGGATACCCCTAGTTTAGCACTTTTCGAACAACAAAGCCGTGCCTCGCTGTTAAAAGACGGTAAAGGCAAGCACGTGCCGGTCCACATACGCCCTCGCCACTTAAAGACATTACACGGGCTGGTGCTTAATAAATATTTCTGCAGACAGACACATCCAACCCAGTTTATGGAGGAGACAAGCGAGCCTTATGGGTTTCGGTTTTGTATTTGATCGGAAAGTTACTCACTGATTTTATTTTTTTAAAGGAAATGTTACATGATTGGAATCAAACAACAATACATTATGGTTAAATGGACAAATAGTATTGTTGTTTTTTAAGTTATCAATCAAACAAATCATTCCCATCTTAGATTATTGCTGTCGGTAATGAAGAAACAGTGTTCTATCAAATGAGTTCATTTTATTTTGAAAAAGGGCAATAAAGGCGCTGCAGGTGAAAAGCACTTTGGACACCTCTGGTTTAAGCAGACTTGATCATTTTACATTCCCTGTTTTGAATTCAATTAACACCTCTTTGCACTTAAATATGATTTGAAATATATATATTATTTGTATTGTTTTCAATTCTGCGTATGGGTATGACGGAAGGCATTGAGTATGTTGTACCAAGACTGTTTTTTCAAAGTCAAAATCTGTATCTTTATGAGCATGGACACGTTAAGACGACCATTGACAGGAAAATGCAGTTAGCACTTAGTATTTAAACTTGTTTGGACTCTTTAAAATGGACTTAGTATTTAAACTTGTTTGGACTCTTTAAAATGGACTTTTCACTGTGTCTATGAGTGTCGTGGTTGAGTTAACGGGTAGAAGTAGCAGGGACTTCCTACGTCATGTCAGTAATAATTAACAGACTAACATGGGGTTGTGTGTGATGTACAGTAAATGTGTCTTTATTTTGTAGAGCCAAGCTTGTTTTTTTTTTTATAATGTGGCCGTATGTGTATTAAAAAAAAAGGTTCCTTCCGTCTTTTTGACAATAAATTATTCTTTTACTGTTTAAACTCATTTCTGGGTGTCAGCAAATCAGTAAAGCGCTGTTACTTATAGATGCGATGTCGCAGAAACAAGTGTGTTGATTGCGCAAACCAACTTTAATAGCAAGACAAAATGAGACTCAGCAACCCTGAGAACCGGATTAATGAACGCAGCGCAGGAAGAGTTTAATGAACTAGATCAGTGGTTCTTAACCTTGTTGGAGGTACCGAACCCCACCAGTTTCACATGCGGATTCACCAAACCCTTCTTTAGTGAAAAATAAAATTTTTTTTTTTTTTTTTCAAATTCAAGACAAAGTTATATGTTTTTGGTAACACTTTAGTATGGGGAACATATTCTAAGTAACAAAGACTAAATTTAGAGTTATTTGGACACTAGGGGAACATTCTAAGTAACAAAGACTAAATTTAGAGTTATTTGGACACTAGGGGAACATATTCTAAGTAACAAAGACTTAATTTAGAGTTATTTGGACACTAGGGGAACATATTCTAAGTAACAAAGACTCAATTTAGAGTTATTTGGTTAGGGTTAGGGTTATAATAAAGCCATGCCGAATAAGGCATTAATAAGTACTTAATAATGACTAGCTAAGAGCCAAAATGTTACTAATTTGCATGTTAACAAACAACTAATTAATGGTGAATATGTTCCCCATACTAAAGTGTTACCATGTTTTTTTTTTACTGGTGCACAAAATGAACCGTGCATGAACATCACCTTGTTCAAAAAACAAAACCAACACAGTGCATAAACTCACAACAAATTACACACCTGCAAATCTGTCAGCTCTTGCCGTAACTGTAATACGCCGATAGGGAGAAGTTTGTATTTACACGATGAGTCGGTGTGTCTTGACCTCCGCCGAACCCCTGAGGCCGACTTACCGAACCCAGGTTAAGAACCACTGGACTAGATCTACATTCTACCTTAATATCTTTTTCCCTCCTGTCCTCGTCCTCCTCATGCATCCTTTCATGCCATCGTCTGCTTTCTGTGAGTCCCGCACTGACATCTCAGCTCACATTCTGCAGGTGAAATGTTCACTAATTACACAGAGAAAAATGTGTTTGTGCTGGGCAGCATTGAGTGAGGCGAATCCATAAAGAGAAAATGTACTTTAAAGGTCCCCTATTATGCAATATGTACTTTTGAATTATGTTTTAACAGTAATTTTTCTCCCTTCGGCTTGTTTTTGAGCACCAAAAGTGAGAGAAATCCACCATCTTCCATGTTGACTCTACTTTTTGGAAAAAAGGCGCTCAAACGTTTGGTTTTTCCCAAGTGTTTTCATGACGCCATGAAGGAAAAACGTCCTTCCTTATTGACATGATTGCTTTTAGCTGGATGGAAAAAAAGGCAGGCTTCGCTACACCTTTGAAAATGCAGCCTGGTGCTCTTCCAAATTATCCGTTAGCTGCAGACGTAGAAGCTGTTAGTTTTATCGTTCTATTTTTCTGCAACATATACGCTAACCGAGCATGTTAGCACTGTAGCTCACATGGCTACGCTAGAATTGCTAACGTTTATGACAGGGTTGTCCAAAATGCGGAACACAGCTTTTTTTGTTGCTGCTTTTTTTGGCCCGCGACACATTCTACAGACAAAAAAAATTAGAGATGTCCGATATCGGACTGCCGATATTATCGGCCGATAAATGCTTTAAAATGTAATATCGGAAATTATCGGTATCGGTTTCAAAAAGTAAAATGTATGACTTTTTAAAACGCCGCTGTACGGAGTGGTACACTGACGTAGGGAGAAGTACGGAGCGCCAATCAACCTTAAAGGCACTGCCTTTGCGAGCCGGCCCAATCACATAATATCTACGGCTTTTCACACACACAAGTGAATGCAACACATACTTGGTCAACAGCCATACAGGTCACACTGAGGGTGGCCGTATAAACAACTTTAACACTGTTACAAATATGTGCCACACTGTGAACCCACACCAAACAAGAGCGACAAACACATTTCGGGAGAACATCCGCACTGTAACAACAACATAAACACAACAGAACAAATACCCAGAACCCCTTGCAGCACTAACTCTTCCGGGACGCTACAATATACACCCCCTAACCCCCCACCCTCCCACCACCACCTCAACCCCGCCCACCTCAACCTCCTCATGCTCTCTCAGGGAGAGCATGTCCCAAATTCCAAGCTGCTGTTTTGAGGCATGTTTAAAAAAATGATGCACTTTGTGACTTCAATAATAAATATGGCAGTGCCATGTTGGCATTTTTTTTCCACAACTTGAGTTGATTTATTTTGGAAAACCTTGTTACATTGTTTAATGCCTCCAGCGGGGCATCAGAACAAAATTAGGCATAATAATGTGTTAATTCCACGACTGTATGTATTGGTAACGGTTGATATCGGAATCGGTAATTAAGAGTTGGACAATATCGGAATATCGGCAAAAAAGCCATTATCGGACATCTCTAGTTTTAGTTGTCAAAATAATAAGAATAATATACTTGTTAATCGTTAATTGGTTTTGGACATGAGCGCGATAAATACATTAATGCAAAGTAGAAATCCTCATCTTTCCTCGGTGTTCAATATGGGTGTTAAGAGAGTGTTTTTGTTTTATTTAGTGCGCAATATGTATGGTTTATTACTCATTTTTAGTTTCTCATTACAATTTACTTCTGTTACTGTATGTAAAAGTCAAATATCTTCAGAGCTACATCATAAAAAAACAGTTTACAACCTTCTAAATAAATTTTTAAACACTACAAACACTCTCTTAACATGAAATAAGACCCTTTAGTCACCTTTGTACTCTAATTCAATATAGCAGTGGCTCTCAAACTTTAGAAAAGGCTTGACTCTCCAAGTACCACCATAATGACCAACATTAAAATACAGTAGCGCAGTAGGCCTAAATACTCATTAAAAACAAGGCACAGGTTTTATTTAGCAAGCCCTTTCAGGCATTTGTGATTAGGGGTATATAAATACACTTTAATTGATTGGTATGTAATTTTTTTGGCCAGTGTAACATTACACACAGTTTGAACAGAAACACTGTTTGAATATTTAATTAAGTGATTCTTTGGCATACCACTAGACGTAGCCCGCGTACCACAGTTTGAGAATCACAGCAATATAGTAACACTGCCTGATGCTGAGCCAATCAGTGGTCAAGATACAAAACAGCACGCTTTGATTGGTTTGGTCTCCTCTCGTGGCCAATGCTATCTTAGTACTAATATTTTCAGTTTATTTAACCATTTTTACACTTGAAAATGTTTAACTTAGGACCAAAAAATTGTAGAATATGCTTTTAAAAGTCTGCGATGTAGTGAAGCCAAAATATGGGATTACTAAATTGTTTTGGTACCTGTAACACAAATCTTAATTGTGGATGTTTTGTTTAGATAGATTAGCTAATTGTTGACTGACCGACATTGGATTTGTGTCAGTATCTTTTATGTACAAAATGTTTAACATTTTTCTAAAAGTGGACAATGTTTGGACACCCCTGGATTATACCCTCCTGTCCCAATACTTAAAAGGGAATTGCGCTTTTTTTATTTTATTTTATTTTGCCCATCATTCACAATCCTTATGTCAGACAAGAACACATTTTCTTTTTTTTATGCATTCTAAATCATAAATAAACATAAGCAAAAGTCAGCTAACCAATGGAGTCGATGGATGCTCCTCTTTTCCGCCCACAATGCCTTCTAAATAACCATCCAAAAAGCGCCAACCATACTCCATTTAGGTCTCGTGACCTGAATATTAACCAAGTATTCGCAATATTGTTATGTGCTAACATAGACAATCTATTTTTCCTCACCTGGATAGTAGACGGTTGTGGCCATAAACCGAGAAGTTGGTCAACTTTGACATCCAACAAGAAAGACACGAAAAGATGCTTGTTTGTGTCAACTTCTTTTTTTAACCCTTTGTGTAAAATAAGAATAATTCTTCATCTATACAGGAAGGTATAAACATCCCATCAGACGGCATCCCAGTGAGAGCAGACATTGTACAGTGTTCTTTTTATGTTAGTATTTCTTGTTTTAGCACGTAGCAATACTGTTACATGATGCGTAGTGTTTCACTAAAGCTAAATCTGCTTTGCACTCAGCGTCTAAAACTTGTAGATCATCCTCCTTATATTCAGGCTCAAAAATAAAAGGTTATGCGTCATAGTTTGTACCAAAGTAGTCTTTGTTGTCGCTCACAAAGTCTGCCATGATTAGTCGTGTTTGTTATTGTTTTAGGGAGCGCTGTGAAGCGTCTATAACGTTTTTACACCACCCTTGTGCTCAAAATGGGAAAAATACGTAAATATTACATATTATTGTAAATGTAAATGGGTTATACTTGTATAGCGCTTTTCTACCTTCAAGGTACTCAAAGCGCTTTGACACTATTTCCACATTCCCACACACATTCACACACTGATGGCGGGAGCTGCCATGCAAGGCCCTAACCACGATCCATCAGGAGCAAGGGTGAAGTGTCTTGCTCAAGGACGCAACGGACGTGACGAGGTCGGGAGAAGGTGGGGCTCGAACCAGGAACCCTCAGGTTGCTGTAACGGCCACTCTCCCAACGGCCTGTCTCCTCCAGGCTAGACTACTGCGACGCACTTCTTATCGGGATCCCCAGCAAGAACATCCAGAATCTGCAATACATACCGAATAGTGCTGCTAGGATCCTGATGAGAGTGCGGAAATACGACCATATCACACCAATTCTCAAATCTCTTCACTGGCTTCCTGTTCCACTCAGGATTAAATACAAAGTCTCCGTACTAACCCACCAGTGCCTCCATGGTAATGCCTCCCTCTACCTCAAAGAACTGCTCACCCCCAAATCCTCCACACAACACCTCCGCTCCGGACAGGCTAACCTCCTCCAACCTCCGAGGACAAAGCTACAAACAATGGGAGACCGGGTTTTCTGCTCCGCCGATCCCAGTCTGTGGAACGCTCTCCCTGACCACCTGAGGGCACCACAGACTGTGGATGCTTTTAAAAACGGCTTAAAACCCTTCTTTTTAAAAAAGCCTTTTTTTTATTTTATTTTTTTATTTTTATTTATGCATACTATTTCTAGCCATTAGGCTGTTCTAGTTTTTATTTGTATTTATTTGTATTATCTTTCTATTAATAATAGTTTTAATTTTTTTGTTAATACACTGTAGCACTTTGAGGTTGTTTGCTCAATGTAAAGTGATTTTTACAAATAAAATATATTATTATTATAACGGCGCCACGCCGCCCCCTGAAATGTGTCTGTTACTACATTACATATATACTTAAAACAATGATAGGTAGGGCTGTGAATCTTTGGGTGTTCCACAATTCGATTCAATATCGATTCTTGGGGTCACGATTCGATTATAAATCGATTTTTTCGATTTAACGCGATTCTCGATTCAAAATCTATATTTTTCCGATTCAAAACGATTCTCTGTTCATTCAATACATAGGATTTCAGCAGGATCTACCCCAGTCTGCTAACATGCAAGCAGAGTAGTAGATTTTTGTAAAAAGCTTTTATAATTGCAAAGGACAATGTTTTATCAACTGATTGCAATAATGTAAAATTGTTTTAACTATTAAATTAACCAAAAATATGACTTATTTTATCTTTGTGAAAATATTGGACAAAGTGTGTTGTCAAGCTTATGAGATGCGATGCAAGTGTAAGCCACTGTGACACTATTGTTCTTTTTTTTTAAATTTGTTTTTATAAATGTCTAATGATAATGTCAATGAGGGATTTTTAATCACTGCTATGTTGAAATTGTAACTAATATTGATACTGTTGTTGATATTCATTTTTGTTTTTCTACTTTTGAATTGTTCTGTGTCGTGGTTGTGTCTCCTCTCAATTGCTCTGTTTATTGCAGTTCTGAGTGTTGCTGGGTCGGGTTTGGGTTTGGAATTGGATTGCATTGTTAAGGTATTGCTGTGTATTGTTTTGTTGGATTGATTAATTAAAAAAAACAAAAAAAAACGATTTTTGAAAAATGAGAATCGATACTGAATCGTTCAAAGTGAGAATGGCGATTTGAATTCGAATCGATTTTTTCCCACACCCCTAATGATAGGGGTGTTTAGATGTTTTTTTAGAGTGCTTTATAGGCAGAATAGAGCGATTCTCATTGACTACATCGTTAGCTGACTTTTACTAACATTTCTTTACGATTTAGAATGCATAAAAAAACATTCTTGTCTTACATAGGGATTGTGAATGATAGGCAAACCCCCCCCCCCCAAAAAATGTTTGCAGTTCCCCATTGATGCTACATTGCTGCAAGTGATGCATGGCATTAATCATGTTGGACAAGTTTTACCTCTATACTACACTGTGTGCAGAACGACAACGCCATCTGTCGTCTGGAAATCCCCATCGCCGTTCTGTTGCGGCTCCGCCCCGCAGCGGAATAGGAGATCTCGCGAATCCGCGCATAATCACGTGATAAAGCAAGCACTGAAGTAAATTAGACCGCGGGACGTCTCGAGCTTGCTGTTGATCAATACCAACAGGCGGGCGCGTTTGTCGCGGCATTGACTTGACTCGTGAAAATGATGACAGTTTTGCCTTGCAGAACGACGACTTTATTTTTTGTTTGTTTGTTTGTTTATTTTATTTCATTCCTGGCAGGCGTTGTAGGCACGCGCGACTCCCACAAACCACGCCCCTTTATCCCCCCCCCGCCCCTGTATCAGCTGGCATTTGACACAGGACCCAATATGCGTGCGTACATAGATGCCCGGGATATGCCTGTATATGCTTCTTTAATTTTGGACCTCCATAATCAGCATTAAAGTGAAATTACGTCTAAAACTCTTTGACAAGTTGGCTTCATGTTCGTCCCCGTCCATTAGGACATTTCGAAATGTAAAACACGACCCGCTTTGAAGACGGACTATTTTATTTTGAAAGTAAACCGGATAATTTATTTTTTATTTGTGTATAACTTCCTGTCCAAAGCAAGCTGAATTGATCCGCCGTAGAAGAACATAGAAGCTCTGAGTACACTATATTGCCAAAAGTATTTGGCCACCCATCCAAATGATCAGAATCAGGTGTCACTTGGCCCAAATCAAGCACTTAGGCATGGAGACTGTTTCAACAAACATTTGTGAAAGAATGGGCCGCTCTCAGGAGCTCAGTGATTTCCAGCGTGGAACTGTCATAGGTGTGCAACAAATCCAGTTGTGAAATTTCCTCGCGACTAAATATTCTGGGTTTGGAAGTTGCCAGGAGAACGGTACATTTCGGACTGCATTGTGCCAAATGTGAAATTTGGTGGAGGTGGAATTATGGTGTGGGGTTGTTTTTCAGGAGTTGGGCTTGGCCCCTTAGTTCCAGTGAAAGTAACTTTGAATGCTCCAGGATACCAAAACATTTTGGACAATTCCATGCTCCCAACCTTGAGGGAACAGTTTGGAGCGGGCCCCTTACTCTTCCAACATGACTGTGCACCAGTGCACAAAGCAATGTCCATAAAGACATGGAAGAAAGAGTCTGGTGTGGATGAACTTGACTGGCCTGCACAGAGTCCTGACCTGAACCCGATAAAACACTTTTGGGATGAATTAGAACGGAGACTAAGAGCCAGGCCTTCTCGACCAACATCAGTGTGTGACCTCATCAATGCGCTTTTGGAAGAATGGTGGAAAATTCCCATAAACACACTCCGCAACTTTGTGGACAGCCTTCCCAGAAGAGTTAAAGCTGTAATAGCTGCACAAGGTGGACCTATTGAAGCCTATGGGTTAGGAATGGGATGGCACTTCAAGTTCATATGTGAGTCAAGGAAGGTGGCCAAATACTTTTGGCAATATAGTGTATATTTAGCGCATGGATCCGGAACGGTACCGCAGGCGATGGAAACGGACACGTTGACTTGAATAAAAACGGAAAAAGTCCGCCGCCGTGGCGATTATGCACCGCAGCTGTGACGTGTCAGGGGTGACAGAGTATATGTAAAAAGTGCATCCGTTTGGAGACACACACTCAGTCAGAGACAGGGCGGACAACACATTTCATTAGCATTAAAGCTACAGACACGAAAAACAGCGTGTTTTTTGTAGGGCTTACTGAACACACATTTAAATTACGCAGTCAAGACTAGATTTTTGCCGACACACTTATAACACGCTATAGTTGGACCTGTCAGAGTGATTTAAAATGGAAAAATAGTATAATACGGGACCTTTAAGGTGGTAATAAATACAATAAAATAAAGCTTACCCGTGGATCACCTGTCTTATGTATCATTCTGCTACCTGTGCATTTTAGCTAGCAACACTCGAACAGCTAAACAAGTCTAACCGCTAACTTCACGTCACATCCAGAACCTCGGAAACATGGCGGATGCTGAGATGTGTACCGTCGGAGGCCAGACGACCGAATGCTGCAGTGCAGGAAGAGTGTGTTTGCATTAAGGCAGAGAAGTTGTAAACTTTCTGGGTTCACTGGAGCTGTACAGGCCAAGCGTCCAAGCACCTTCTTTTGCGCCTTTAAACTCAAAAGTTGTTGCCGCCGTCCTCTACCTCAGGTTCCATGGAGATAGCCACAGTCGGATGGCATCACATAACGGGCACGGCCTGCTCCCCCGCTTAGGGGCTGTAAGGCGGGGGCTTGTCGTCTGGATGGTTGTGAGGTGGGGAGTAGCGTGGGGGGATCATGGTGGGCCAAAGGTGACTGACCCCAGACTGGGAGTCGTCTGACAGGCCGGAGGAGTCGGCGAACACATAGGAACCCCCCTGCCAAAAGGGAAAGAAAATTGCACAATTGGCCACGACTCATGTAATTGTCATGGATACTATCAGTGAAGAATCATGTTGTGAGAGAGGCAAAAAAAGTGATGAAAAGCAAACTAGAA
>NC_084563.2:14214598-14247098 GCF_033978685.3 Nerophis lumbriciformis | reverse complement strand
TAAACCACCTTTGTTTTAAACCTTTGTCATTCACCATTATAGTTCAGGTTTTATTTGATTTATTATATTCATAAATATTTCTTATTATATATTTGTATATAGGTTTTATTTTTATACAATGTATAAATGCATGCACAACAAAATTAAATGTAAAACTCATAGCTGTCAAAAATAAGAAGTTAATTTGTGCGATTAATCACAAAAAAATTATCGCATTGATCATGCACAACATCAGGATAAAACAACTTGCACTGAGTCTAGTCTATAAAATCCGCGACATCTCCCTGATACCAAAGTACATGTCAAACTACTTCCATAACGTAAATGACCGCCATAACCACAACACCAGGGGGAGCTCCACAAACCACGTTAAACCCAGATTCCGGATCTAACAAAGGTCTTAATATACTTGTTCTTATGCTTTCTGAGCTCACTGTACATATCCTACCAAGTCAGACCTACACTGTTACAATGTCCATTTCTCAGATGATATAATTGTTGATGGCTGAAGTGCTGATAGCAACCCAACCTAACCCCCCCACCCCAACCCCCTCCACACCCCACCCCCCGGATTGTAAATAATGTAAATAATTAAATGTATATACTCTGATGATTAACTTGTGTGATGACTGTATTATGCTGATAGTATATATTTGTACTATGAATTGATTAACGTGGACCCCGACTTAAACAAGTTGAAAAACTTATTAGGGTGTTACCATTTAGTGGTCAATTGTACGGAATATGTACTGTACTGTGCAATCTACTAATAAAAGTTTCAATCAATCAATCAATCAGATTAAATGGTGGAATCACCAGACATGGAGAGTTGGAGCAAGATTGATGAAGAGTACTGTTTGTCACTCGTTAAGTCCATGCCTCAGGCAAGCTGTTGCAAAAGCCAGAGGGGGTGCAACAAAGTACTGTACTAGTGGTGTGTTTTAGTGTTTTTTGCTTGTTTGGATAGGTTGATTGGCAACACTAAATTGGCCCTAGTGTGTGAATGTGAGTGTGCATGTTGTCTGTCTATCTGTGTTGGCCCTGCGATGAGGTGGCGACTTGTCCAGGGTGTACCCCGCTTCCGCCCGATTGTAGCTGAGATAGGCTCCAGCGCCCCTCGCGACCCCGAAGGGAATAAGCGGTAGAAAATGGATGGATGGGATGTTTTTTATGATTCCATAATCATCTCAGAATTGAGGAATTCCATTTTTTTTACTCTGATCTAAAAAATAAACTGCAATTGACTACCAAAATGTATTTTCTTGATTAATTTGAGTGTTTCTTAAAGCCAAAACATTGCTTTCACACAATTTATTTTATCTGCACATGCTTATTTAACTTAACCGTGGATGGTTACGTAAAAGGTGTTGTAGGTTGTTATATAGTCAGTGATCGGGTCAGTGCACACGCCAGTCCTCAGATGAGTGAGGAGACTTTGACTGGTGCACTCACTGGCAAATTGCATTTCAAAATACACCCTCTGGTACTTTAGCTAAAACATCCATCCATGCATTTTCTATCGCTTATTCCCTTCAGGGTCGCGGGAGGCGCTGGAGCCTATCTCAGCTACAATCGGGCGGAAGGCGGGGTAAACCTTGGACAAGTCCCCACCTCATCACAGGGCCAACACAGATAGACAGAAAACATTCACACTCACATTCACGCACGAGGGCCAATTTAGTGTTGCCAATCAACCTATCCCCAGGTGCATGTCTTTGGAGGTGGGAGGAAGCCGGAGTACCCGGAGGGAACCCACGCAGTCACGGGGAGGACATGCAAACTCCACACAGATAGATCCCAAGGCCGCGATTGAACTCACGACTACTCAGGACCTTCGTATTGTGAGGCAGACGCACTAACCCCTCTTTCACCGTGCTGCCCATAGCTAAAACAGTTTTGAGCAAATAAGTGACATGCATTCAAGTAAAACATTTAAAAAATGTTTATGTGAGACATTCTGACTATTTAATTGCAGTTGTGTCCAAATATTGGGATCTTTTTTTAAGTTAATTTGAATTATGCAAGCCAGTAATAACTTCTAAATTAATCCAAATTTAAAAGTTTGGTTATTCTGATTAAAATACATCTGTACATGTTTCTATCAGGCAAAATGTTCTGTACACTGATCAGATTGAATATTTGATAACTACAAAATAAAAGATTAATTAAATTACCTTGAACCTTGGAAACATAGTATTTTTAGCCTTTACTTCCTAAAATTAGATCATGAACTTTAATAATACTGAATATTACGACTAAGTGAAGGTTTGACTCCTACCTTGTTTACATCCGGGATGACCTCCTTAAAATTTTGTAATCAATCAAAAATACCAAGCAGCTAAAATATGTCAAACATGAATACGTGTGTAGAGAGGGTTTTGCATTTTCCCATCAAGCACTGTAATGGATTTATATATGTGTTATTTTAAATTATATTTAGTGTTTGAACATGTTTTATAATGTCCGCAATGTTAATGAGCAGGAGTATTGTGTTGACTTTATTTGTTATAGTTCATTTATACCATGAGTGGGCAGAGTGGTTTGGACTGGGTCATTTACTGTATTTTCCAGACCGTAGGGCACAACCGGATTATAAGACGCACTGCCGATGAATGGTCTATTTTCGATCTTTTTTCATATATAAGGCGCATTAAAGAAGAATTTTTTTCCTAAATTGTAAACACTTCCTTGTGGTCCACATAACATGTATTGGAGGTTATTTGGTCAAAATGTTGCATAGATTATGTTTTACAGATCATCTTCAAGCCGCTTTCTGACAGTTGCCTCCGGATGAGTCGTTTTGTGGGCGGTCTTATTTACGTGGCTCACCTTCGGCAGCGTCTTCTCCCCGTCATCTTTGTTGTAGCGTGCAAGGACGGGGGTGGAAGAAGTGTCCAAAGATGGAGCTAGCTGTTTTAATGACATTCAGACTTTACTTAAATCAATAACGGAGCAGCATCTCCTCACCCAAAAACAACAGCCGGAAATGTGTCCCGTGAAAAAACGCCCGACCGGAACTCTCTAATAACTAAAGTTTCTTGGGTGGATAATGTAAACTCACTACACCGGTATGTTTTAGCACTTTCATGGTGAGTTTACTGACAGATATAAGTAAGAACTTTACACTACTTTATATTAGGAATGGCAACAGCGGAGGATGAATGTCCCATAACAAGAAGATAGAGGAAAAAGAAGAAGGGGGCGGACGTGTGCAATTTTTCAGGACTTATGCAGATCCCAATTACAGATCAGCAGGTACCAGAAGGTAAGAAAAGTTGCTTTTGCATAATATTGCGAAACAAAACGCCAGATAATATGTATTACCTTATACACACACCATAATATTACTGGTATGTTCAACGCGCCGACAATCCATCAAGCGGTGCGGCTTCATAACTTACCAAAGTCGTACTAAAACATTTTGATAGATTTTTGAGTGCTGTGTGTAATGTTCTATATTTTCAATGGAACATATAAAATGTTGGTGTTGTTTACTTGAGTCATATTGCCATCATAGTGCAGTCTACATGTATCTCTTATGTTTGACTGACATCTACTGGTCACACTTATTATCACACCATGTACCAAATAAAATTGCTTTGAGGTCGGTAGGCAAAATCAGAATTATTCCTTACATTAGGCGCACCGGGTTATAAGGCGCACTGGTTAGTTTTGAGGGGTAAAAAAGGATATTAAGTGCGCCTTATAGCCTGGAAAATACGGTAAATTGATGAGCTTCATGGTCATCAACCAGCGCTTCGGTCGTCGCCCACAAGAGGGTGGGAAGATCACTTTGTCTCAACCCTCAGATGACAAGATTTAGGCAAAAATACGCCGCGGGCTAATCATATTGTTAAAATTGTCTTGCGGGCCGCACTTGGCCCATGGGCTGTAGTTTGGGCACCCCTGCTGATTGGGTCCATGGCAATGATGTCTGTTTTGTTTGGTCAGCCGTTGTACTGCCGTGTTACAGACACCGTTTGGAAACAATTAAGGTATGCAAAGAAACATTTACAAAATTGTTGTGTGTAAATAACTAATTTCACAACATATACAGGTAAAAGCCAGTAAATTAGAATATTTTGAAAAACTTGATTTATTTCAGTAATTGCATTCAAAAGGTGTAACTTGTACATTATATTTATTCATTGCACACAGACTGATGCATTCAAATGTTTATTTCATTTAATTTTGATGATTTGAAGTGGCAACAAATGAAAATCCAAAATTCCGTGTGTCACAAAATTAGAATATGTGTAAGGGTTAAATTTTGAAGACACCTGGTGCCACAAACTAATCAGCTGATTAACTCAAAACACCTGCAAAGGGCTTTAAATGGTCTCTCAGTCCAGTTCTGAAGCCTACACAAACATGGGGAAGACTTCAGATTTGACAGCTGTCCAAAAGGCAACCATCGACACATTGCACAAGGAGGGAAAGACACAAAAGGTTATTGCTGAAGAGGCTGGCTGTTCTCAGAGCTCTGTGTCCAAACACATTAATGGAGAGGCAAAGGGAAGGAAAAACTGTCGTCAGAAAAAGTGTACAAGCGATAGGGATCACCGCGCCCTGGTCAAGATTGTGAAAAAAAACCCATTCAAAAATGTGTGGGAGATTCAGAAGGAGTGGACAGCTGCTGGAGTCAGTGCTTCAAGATCCACCACCAAGAGACGCTTGAAAGACATGGGTTTCAACTGCCGCATACCTCGTGTCAAGCCACTGTTGACCAAGAAACAGCGCGAAAAGCGTCTCACCTGGGCTAAGGAAAAAAAGAGCTGGACTGCTGCTGAGTGGTCCAAAGTCATGTTTTCTGACGAAAGCAAATTTTGCATTTCCTTTGGAAATCGAGGTCCCAGAGTCTGGAGGAAGACAGGAGAGGCACAGGATCCACGTTGCCTGAAGTCTAGTGTAAAGTTTCCACCATCAGTGATGGTTTGGGGTGCCATGTCATCTGCTGGTGTCGGTCCACTCTGTTTCCTGAGATCCAGGGTCAACGCAGCCGTCTACCAGCAAGTTTTAGTGCACTTCATGCTTCCTGCTGCTGACCTGCTCTATGGAGATGGAGATTTCAAGTTCCAACAGGACTTGGCGCCTGCACACAGCGCAAAATCTACCCGTGCCTGGTTTACGGACCATGGTATTTCTGTTCTAAATTGGCCCGCCAACTCCCCTGACCTTAGCCCCATAGAAAATCTGTGGGGTATTGTGAAAAGGAAGATGCAGAATGCCAGACCCAAAAACGCAGAAGAGTTGAAGGCCACTATCAGAGCAACCTGGGCTCTCATAACACCTGAGCAGTGCCAGAAACTCATCGACTCCATGCCATGCCGCATTAACGCAGTAATTGAGGCAAAAGGAGCTCCAACCAAGTATTGAGTATTGTACATGCTCATATTTTTCATTTTCATACTTTTCAGTTGGCCAACATTTCTAAAAATCCCTTTTTTGTATTAGCCTTAAGTAATATTCTAATTTTGTGACACACGGAATTTTGGATTTTCATTTGTTGCCACTTCAAATCATCAAAATTAAATGAAATAAACATTTGAATGCATCAGTCTGTGTGCAATGAATAAATATAATGTACAAGTTACACCTTTTGAATGCAATTACTGAAATAAATCAAGTTTTTCAAAATATTCTAATTTACTGGCTTTTACCTGTACATATGTGCAGCTTATATACCACTCTATAGTCCCGAAAATACGATATTATGACATACATTTGACAAATTACTGCTAAAAAAACAGGTGTAGTGTAGTGAGAAAATGTTGAAATGTTCACACTAATAACATAAAGCTGACATGCAGGTTGTTATTTTTCCTTTAAAAAATTATATATTTTAAAATAAATTATATTAATATGGCCTTTGATTCTTCAGTGTGGAACAAAGTTGGACGCTCCTGATCTATAGAAAAATTGTTTTGGTCCTTGTTTTTTTTTTATTTTTAGAGTCAACCATCATCACTGTATCTAATTAATAACCACTTATGGAAGTGATACCAAGAAACTTACTTTCCAACCATCTTATTTTGCATTAGTGGTTAGCTAATGTCTGCTATGACGTGCATGAGGGAGAATGGCTCATGCCACAGATTTTCTTTGTGCGGCTGCCATGTACTGCATGTTTAATTCACACAAGCTTGACTCCACTTTAATAAAGATTGGCACTGATTTTTCAGAAAGTGCATTTAAGCACACATCTCATTCATATCTGTTACATAATAGCTTGGTTAATTGTACGCTTTAGGTGTACTTACAATGTGCCTGGCTGCAAAAACTCCATCTACAATAGCACAGCAAAATGCAGCCACCACTCCAAAGCTGATGAAGACAATGGAAGCCACTAGCTGGGAAGGGAACACAAAGCACAGCATCAGCTTTATCGCTCTAAAATGTTAATGTGAACTTGCACTTTCTGCACATGCATTGATTGAACCTAAGCAGCATGCTCAGTGTGATTTCAACCTCCAACAATAAATTATAAATTGAATGTAATTGAATAATTCAATTAAAGTGCTGGCATTAAGATTTGTGCCTGTAAGCAACCTTCAGATAGCTTTTTTTCTTTTTACATTATCTCCACAAAAAGCTAGGAGTTGCATTTAAAGTGTCATCATGAGGGGTCAACGTCCAGCTTCTACCTCTGCATGCGCTTTTAAATATTGATTACATTTCCGAAGTTTGCAATCTTGTTTTCTACTACGACATTGGTTCTGTTGCTGCTGTGTCGTGTCACTTAATAAATGACAATGTGGTTAGAGAAGGGAACCATTCACATTCAAACCGATACAGTACCGATTCCTGGTACCCGGGAATTGATACCGATACTAATGTGGTAATAAATGTTGATTGTTTCATAATAAAATATATATATTTTTAAATTATTTAACACTGAGCTGATTTTAATTGTGCTGTCCAGTTGCTATATTTAGTTTTCTGTGTTTACTTTTAGAACAGACTTTGCGCACTGTTCCAAGACGGCAGTAGTGTATAGGCTACGGAGCACGACACAGAGAGCAGTGTTGCAGAGCTACACACATTGAAAGTGTCAGGACGTTGCCGCACCGTCTGTAAATAAAGCCAACAAAACTGAAGAAAATTTTCGCCCTTTTGAATTGCTATACTAAGACATTCATATCAGTTCTTCCAAGGTGTGTTGCGATAGTCAGGAAGAAGTACTTGCCATTAAAGTGACAGCGCCAGTCCTGTCTTTTGTTGAGTCCTACAAAGTCTTTATACTGTAAATATTGTACTTCTCACACACCAACTGTTTGATTGTAACAGGCATCTTAGTTGTAGTTTTCATTGCCAAATTTGCAGGTGTTGAAATCGCCATGTAAAATGGCTAATGCTGATCAGTAGCATTTATATGGTGTTCAGGTCTGCCCTTTTAAAGGGCAAAGTCTTCACCGGTTCCTGTGTTTTAATAGCTTGTCTGAATAAAGCAAGGAGACTAGAATTGAAAATTAACAATTTATTCCACAAGTGTAGCAATACCAGCGCTAGAGAGAATACCTTGTCCTACAAAGCCTGGCTTTCAGCTCCCATGCTTTTGTTTTCCCTGCTGCCCCTTCGTGGCGGAGTTGTTTAGGCATTGTCTGAAACCTAAAGTAAACCTAAGCTTGTGTTTTGGACACACACACATTCATCTTTATGTCTGGCACCTCTTCTTGCCATCAAAACCAAATAAGATAGTATGTGCGTGAATTTGCAAAGAAAAAACACAACACAACAAAGTGAATAGCGAATGAGACTCCAAACGCATTCCACTCTGCATTAAGTTGGGAAATATTCCCTGAACAAGGGCATACAGTATTTAATGTAAATTTGCATTGCGCTAGCGCATTTCAAAAAGTGGGGTCTTACTTTTGAGTGCTTTCTTTTAGGCATGCTGGTTTTAATGGCATGGAAAATCGCAACATTACCTGGAGACAGTTTGCTGGCCCAGCGCTTGAGCCGGTGTCAAGTACACAACCAGGTACCGAAGTTTAGAGCGTTTAATTTTACGTGAATCAGTACAGAATTTGGTCGGTACCCGTCCTTAGGAATGCTACTTTCTCATGTACTCCAAAACATTATTTTAGTTTAACGATAAAGTTGTTATCTGCTAGCTGCTCTCCAATTATCTTACAATAATTAGCCTGCAGCTTAGTAAAATACATGCGTTTGCTGTAATCAGTACATCTACTGTATTTATTACCAATAATTCATTGGCATCCTATGTATGTCTACGACCACGGCGTCAGCTATTACACAGGCAATAAAATAAACATCATTAAGTAGTTTTCACTGCAACTGGACCCTGAGGGTGTAAAGAAGTGGGTGTAAGCTGTCACTGCACGTGCTGACCGTGGCGCCTGCCGTCCAAACTTTGCTGCGTTGCTGGAAAAAGGTGCCACGGTCCAAAGTCATTCCTCATCTCAGCTCTGACAGCCTCGCTCATCTGCCCTTACATTCCAGCGTGGACATCTGGCCTGCTCCTCTTACACCCTGATTTCTATTTCTGGACGCATCCCACTTTTAGCTCTGGCACACAGCTCAAACCTCTGCGGACGTCGGCAAGCCTTGGCTCAGCCGGGTGTGGTGTCATCATCAAGTGCTGTAACTGTGACTTGCACATACTGTAGCTTTAATGACATAAGACAAGGTGACACCCAGCACAAAACCTACCATCTGCCTCTTGTTCTCTATCAAATGGGAGCCGATGATTCCCAGGAAAGAGCCAAAGCCCAGCTGGAAGCATAGAGAAAATAAAAGGCTGTTATTGCTATTGTAAAGCGTCATAGTGATAAATCAAGAGGCTAAGTGCTTCTGTCATGCTCTGTTTGCGACATGATTATTATACACATGACTTTTATGGTGGGAATTTATTTAAAAAGACAATCTGTTTAGTCAGTAGTCAAGGGAGATTTGTGAGACTAGAGCATGAACCTTTCACCAAAAGTTTGCCCTGGTTTTTGTTTACCGTCTCAGTTATTGTACGGCCAAACATTGCGCAGAAAAAACTAGTCCAGTGCCCAAATGAGGAATCCCACCTGTTGGTGACTCAAAAACATCCCTAATGGGGCCAAAAAAAGTTGCAAATACTAGCACTTTATGATAAAGAAGATGAGAAACACGGTTTAATCCAAGAAAGTATGAAGGTGACCTCTTGTGACCCCCTCCCCACCCACTCATTGATTGCCATCTTAACCAATCTTCAATAAAGTGCTGGTAAATGTCCACGTAGTCGTATCATTTGTCATTTCTATGTATTTTGCATTGTTTCTTACATGTAAAGCCATAATCATTACCTCTGTAATCGCCAGAGATTTGTTTGTCTGTCAGCCTTTCAGTTAGTTAGCAACATAAGTAAAACATTTATTGGCGGATTTTGGTGAAACTTTCAAGAAATGCCAGAAATGAAATAGGAAAAAGTCATTACATTTTGTGGATGATTCTGGATTGTTTCAATTTCATTACATTTACGCTACGAGTCTCAACTTGTATGCTAGCGTACCTGCCACAGAGACAAGAAGAGTGGATGACTGACAAGAGGCTTCACTCAGTTTATTTCATTCCAACATAGCTCAAAAAGTTATGGGCAGTTTTTGATTAAACTTTCAGGAAATGTCAGACATGGTATAAGAAACAAAGGATTACATTTTGGGGCTGAGTCGCAGCACTTTCGGGATTCAGGATTTTTAAAAGTAATCTTTAATGCTAGGAGATAGGGCCTGGCGGACATCCACATTTTGCATTGTTCTATGCATGTAAAACCATAATAATTCTGTATAAAAATGTGTTTTGTGTTCATATTGTTGGCTGTAGGAAACAGATTAATTTAATTTACATTATCCCTTATAGAAACAATTGTTTTGGTTTTCATACGATCCGGTCTCTGAAACATACCTAGGTAACAGAATACAGCTGAAATTTCAGAGGAATTTAAAAACAAACAAACACACAAACAATTCTTATTGAATTACTTGTGTGTAAAAGAGTAAGTGTGCTTGATCAGATAGTGCGAAAAGTCCACTTGAGTGACATTAAACCTTTCTAATTTTGTGACGTAGGGCTGTCCCGATACCAATATTTTGGTTCCGGTACTGGTACTAAAATGTATTTCGATACTTTGATACTTTTCTGAATAAAAGGGACCACAAAAAATGGCTTTATTGGCTTCATTTTAACAATAATCTTACAATACATTAAACAATTTTGACCTTGAATAAAATAGTGAACCTACTAGACAACTTGTATTTTAGTGTTAAGTAAGCAAACAAAGGCTCCTAATTTGGCTGCTGACATATGCAGTAACATATTGTTTCATGTCTCATTCTATTATTTTGTCAAAATTATGAGGGACAAGCTGTAAAAAATTGATTATTAATCTACTTGGTCATTTACTGTTAATATCAGCCTATTTTCTGTTTTAACATGTTCTATCTACACTTCTGTTAAAATGCAATAAACACTTATTCTTCTGTTGTTTGATACTTTCACTACTATACTTTTGGATGATACCACAAATTTAGGTATCGATCTGATACCAAGTAGTCACAGGATCATACATTGGTCATATTCAAAGTCCTCATGTGTCAAGGGACGTATTTTCAGAGTTATAAAATAAGGAAAAAAAGATTTTGTGATAGTAAAAATATCAATGTAATCTTAGCAGTATCGACTAGATACGCTCTTGTACTTGGTATCATTACAGTGGATGTCAGGCGTAGATCCACCCATTTGGTTACATTGAGGAGCGCCAGCTTTTGTTAGCGGTGACGCCGGTGAGCTATTGTATCCTCCGACGGTGTGTAGTGAAGTATGTTTAATTATTCCTCGTCCTGCAGGAATGATACTTGTAAGAAACGTAATTTATTTGTCGCCTTGGAGGCGAGGATTAGTGATTTAGAAGTAGCTAAAACACTACAGACTGCGAATGGATGTTAGTCGCTAGTTAGCTATCAAGAGCAAGCGATAAGCACCTCTTGTGGAGCGAGTTTCAGTGTTTATAGCTTCTACTTTTTCGTTTGTTTTTAAGCCAAAATGCGTCCATTCTCCCTTTTCTGTCGACACACCGTGTCTGCTTGTAAGTACTCCGTGATTGTGCACTGCTCAAAATGCCCCTCTGCTCATAAAATCAGCAACGTCACGTCCCTGCACGTTTATAAAAATTTTTTTTTTAAAAAGGAACAAGTATTTTTCAAAAAGGAGTATAGTATTGTTTTTGATTCATTTACTAGTACCGGTATACCGTAAAACCCTATTGTGAAGTTTTTCTTCTTTTTAAGAGTGTCTGGATCCACTCCATCACATTTAGCTATTTGTTGATGATTTCCGGCATGAATATTTGGCTCTAAACCTTCAAAATACACAAAACACCTGTGCAACTCCAGCAAAATGAATGAAGGGAGCTATTGAATTGTTTGCCCACCAGTCAAAAAGCGGAAGTGCAATCTAGATAACGTGGTTGCAGTGAAGAAAACACTTTTATGGGAAAGACTTCACTTCACTCAGCGCTTAATGACACTGATGCTGAATAATGAATGTGTTCCACCCGACCCCCGAGACCGTCAGTAATTGTGAGTGAAAAGAGCTTGCTTACTTCACGTCATACTGTGATGAGTGGCTGCGGGTTGTGTGTCATTCAGTTCCACTCACAATGAGTCCCGGGTAGTAGCCGCCCACTGTGATGTTCTGCGTCCTGGTCGTCGCCGCCAGGCCGAAGATGAGTATGAGCACCGACACGATCAGCAGCAATACCGTTACGATGATGGATTTCCTCTTCCTCCTCTTAAAAGAACCTGGGAGCAGACGGGAACTTTCACACACAGGAGTAGTAACTCGAGGCAATTAACTGCCTCCGACTTTGACATCCAATGTTTGGAGATTGGTTACAAAGCACATTTATCTTCCTTAGCTTGCCTTTGACCTTTGCTGCACACATCGTTAAAGCCATTACTGTGATACAGAACAACAGTTCCTGAAAGTTTGGATATTTGAAAGAGGAAGAGAGCTGAAATTGGACCTTGACTGCCATCTTGAGTCAAATTTCAATCAAAATCGATAGTGCCAACATGCAGTAAAGTTTGAATTGGTACTGGAAACTGACATAGCTATTCAACTGGCGACCCTGGAGCCCAATCCGGCCCAGGTTTGACACCAGATCGTATATATCTGTATCATGAATCAATTTAAGTGGACCCCGACTTAAACAAGTTGAAAAACTTATTCGGGTGTTACCATTTAGTGGTCAATTGTACGGAATATGTACTTCACTGTGCAACCTACTAATGAAAGTCTCAATCAATCAATCAAACTCCGAGTTCAGTTCAAAAAACTTGGAGGAGACCAACAGTTTTGCAGCAAATTCCTAAAAACACTAGAGCGCGGTCATATGGAGGATCTTTGACTAGCTTTTTGGGAGTAAATCCCCTAAAAACAACAGAGCACTTCTGTTGTATGGACAAAGCAATTTTTGTTTTCCAATTCATTAATGCTGACAAAATAGACAAAAATCAAATGTCCACTACAGAGGATGCTGGTTCTCAGGAATATACAAAATATGGTAATAATAATAGTGAAGGGAGAAGTCCACTTTAGTGTAAAATAGGGATGTAACGATAAAGTCAGCCAAACGTCTGACGGTGAGTAGTACTATTTTAAATTAAATTGAACAAAAACTGTGATTGATAACTGTTAGAATAATTGTATCTAAGTTATCACAAAACTTTGTGTTTCAATGAGTTCCCGGCGAGCAGACAAAAGCTGTCTTTAATCCTACCAAGCAGAAGGCTTGTAAAACTCTACTGTGTAGGATGGGAAGCAACATGAAGGTGTTGTTTTTCTTTCATGTATTGTAATCAACAGAAAGATATTGTCTTGACTCGAGATTTACAAAGCGAAGAGGAAGCAGGACTAGACTCCTCTCCAGGCACCGCTTCTTTGAACTATTTTACGACCTTTTCTTTGAACTGTTTTAATCAAAGGCGATGGCTGTTTACGACCCCCGTCCCTTAGAAACAGCTGTTGCCATGTAATCAGGGAAAGCCCAAATAAAAGAGGCGGCGTACAATCTTTCTCCAGAGCGTGCTGGAGACTGTTCAAGAGTACAGTCCAGAAGTCTCTCCTCAATTGAGCCAAATTTAATTCTGTCTCTGTTTAATTCTTGTTTAATAGATGTCATCAGTGTTTGAACCTGACAATAACTGCACTTTGATAAACACATGGACTGACTTGCGCCAACTCGCTAGCTTAAATGCTAACATGAAAACAAGGGGCATTAACGTATTTCCCAATTAAGAAACAACATACCCAGATCCAAACTTATATAAAAACATTATTATCTGAGCAACACAGTTATTCAGTTGTGCACATTGAACCTGCAAGCTGTGCTCTCTTCGAACAGAGTGATCGTTCTATACTCGGAGGAATACGAGACGAAGGTGCTTGAGGTCAACTGAACAGAGCAAGATACCACAACGCCCACCAGACATAGAAAATAAGAACAATAGATTTTATTTTTTACGGACTTTTGACTTAAATAGATCTTAAAGTGCTCATGTACACAATAATATTTCAAACAAAAAATATTTAGCCATTAAAAAAGATAAAATACTAAGACAAGGGCTACTATCTCCAAATCTGATTTTTTTTGTGTGTCAAATTCGATCATTCTTTGTTGTTCACATTTCCAAAAAATGTGATGTCTAAAGTGAACGCAATCTGACCCACATGCATATATCAGCGGCACAATATATGTCAGACCTTTTAAAAATGTACACCCCCACAAGGTCTCCGAGGTCAGCTGATCAGTTTTTTCTGGTCGTCCCAAAAACCTGTTTAAAATCCAGAGGTGATCGTGCATTTTCTGCTGTGGCTTTTAAATCACATCTTAAAACATATTTGTACTCTTTTGCTTTTAAAACCAGCATGAGAGTTGTGTGATTTTAGTCTATTTTATTTCCTCTGATGTAAAATGTATTTAATCTTTTATAGTTAAATGTTTTATATTACTGACTCTTCTAGTATGCTTGTCTTGACTTCTGTGCAGCACTTTGTGAAACGTCTATTGTTTTTTTAAATGTGCTATATAAATAAAGTGGATTGAATTAGATTGGATATGACGTCACTCACATATATCGCAGCCTTTAAAATGGCTTTAATCATACTCTATCTCTATCCTGGTGCATTTGTGGTGATTTTAAAGAATTCTATGCAATCAAAGTCAACATTTTCTGAAAGAAATTATTGCACGTAGAAGATAAGGAAGGAAGAGTGCAAGCATTTTGGCTCTCGCAGTTTGTGGGACATTTGCTTCGACGTCTGCTCCGGAGAGCGTGTGGCCGAGCAGTCGCAAACAGGAGTGGTCGAACATTGACGTTCTTAAAGTTGCAGTAGAGCAGAAAAACAAGTTGACTTTATATCCCTATTTGTTTCATTCTATTCATTAAACCATATCTAATGGTTATTTACAATCCGCAAAGTATGTGGAAACACCGTTTAAACATCACAAAATGCCACAAATTCAGTAAGCCATTTTGAATATTCCGCTCCGAATACCTTTGCTAAATGTAAATTGTAGATTATAATTCATGCATCTCTCATTTGGTAGTGGACAAATCTGGTCATGGACCGGCAGGCTGGTCCACTTTCACGTCCGCAAGATGGCAAAAAAGACCCGAAAAGGAACTTTTTTTTTAACCCTTCGTGAGGATTGTGATTGATTCTTCATCTAAACAAATTTATGTGAGCATCCTGTCGGTCGGCATCCCAGCAAGAGTGGAAATATTACAGTAAGTTTTTGTTTAATTTCGGTTTGTTATGGTTAGTTTGTATGTTTAGCACCTAGCAATGCTACATGATGCTATAGTGTCACAATGAAACTGCATCCATCACTCGGCTTCTAAAACTTATTGCTCATCCTCTTTGTGTTCGGGCTCAAAAATATAAGGTTCTGGATCATAATTTTTCCCAAAGTAATCGTTTTTGGCTCTCACAAAGTCTGCTTGATTAGCATTGTTGTTGATGGGGAAGAGATCTGTGGTTCCTAGCGCGAAGTCACGTGATCACGTGACTGGCTTCCTCATTATTTCTCAGAATGGCTCGGGAATCTTTGTGAGATTGATACTATGTTGATCATATTTATTTATCTGCAAACTTTGGAAGACTTTTAGTTTCATAAATCAGATATATATGATAATAGCTTCAATATAGAGGTAATTTGTTTTTACACTCTATGATTATGATGCTTACCACTTTTTGATGACGTACTGGTCGGAGAAAAGCGACCCGATTGTTCAGACTGCAGTTGCATTGTATATATATCCAAATTTTTCCCACATATGAAACAGGCCTCGGTCGGATTTGAAAAATTCTGAATTTCACTGTTCACATTGACATGAAAAAAATCCTATACAGGTCATGTATGGGCAAAACAATGACCTGCAGTGTGAACAAGGCCTATAACACTATAAATGAAGCATAAAAACCATAAAACGTGCAAAATAGATATTTTAGCTCTATCTAAAAAACATACTGTACCTTTGTTAAAAGATTTCAGTGTCCATAAGTACTTTAGATCATGTTCAACAATACCGCGATAATATTAAAGACCGTGATAATTTAGATAGATGATTAAGAAAGCTTAAGAAACAGTGAAACGGGTGGTTTACTAAACATTGCATGAGGATCAAGGTGAGTGTCACAACGAGGTCGCATTTTACTGCGTGGGTCGTTCTCCCAGGATGCAGACGGAAAACTCCGGAGGCAAGGTACAAGGTAGGAAAATGATTTAATGTCCATAAATCATGCGGGATACAAACAAAAAGGCACCAGGGTGCCGATAGCGCAGGAAGCTAACAGATCACCAAACAAGAAACGCTTAGCATATGAATCCAAAGGTAAATCAACTAACAGGTAACTTGTTGCATAGATGCAAATAAGAAAGCCAGACTGAGTGTGGAATAAGTTGTTCTCTGATTAGTGCCCGGTGGCAGGTGAGCGTGACGAACACTAATCAGAGGCAGGTGAAACCAATCTGCACCCATGGCAACCAAAACACAAACCCAGGGGTGCTCAAAACAGGAACTGAGGCAGTCAAAAACTAAACAAAACGTGACCGGGGCAACGGATCATGACAACAAGTATCTGTTACGGGTGAATCAAAAGTGATCGTAGCCTATGTGAGTTCTCAGTGCAACCTTTTACAAACATACCTACTCCTAACTTCAACTTGTGTCAACTTGTATCACTTAATCACTTTTTTGACCAACATACACACATTAAGTCAAAAATCCCCTCTCGCCGTATGACAACAACATCAATATCCAAAGCCACAACTACCAACCACAGGGCATTTAGCCCTGATAGCAAACCTGATTAGAAGTAACTTCATTATGTCATCGACATCTAACTGATTAGGAGTCTGGCTGCTTTTGAAAAATGCATAAGTAAGGGAGTTGCCCCCAACTGCCCATTAGTGGGAATACATTTTAGCAGGAACAATGCTCGAGCAGGGGTCTTCAACATGTAGCCCGTCGCCTGATTTTCACTGAACTCTGCATCGGTTCGGTTCAATTGTGAACGCTACACGGACCTGTGTTAAAAGGACAGCAAAAAGGCAGAATAAATGACAAAAAATAAATACATTTGGCAGAATATAAAAATAGCTGTGGGTGCACCATAAATATATGACCGATAATTATTTAGTATGAGGAATTATGACATCCCACCAATACATCTGATAACATTAGAAATAGTTCCGAAAATTGATTTAAAAAAAAAAACGCTTCAATGAAGCAAGATTATACGTTCTGTAAGTGATGGCAGGTTAGGGTGAGCAAATCAAGCGCTCTATTTCTCCTACTTGCCATGCTGTATAACTTCACCTGAGCTGATTGTAAACCAAGGGCTGGTACATTAAGGCTGGGCTGAAAACGGTATCACAAAATGAGTGTTTTATATCAGTCAATATCAATAAATATTTCTATTTTTAAGATCTATCAAAAATAAGGAATTGGAGAAAAATATATTGCTCTGATTATAATGCCCTCAGCTATCAAGGCAGAAAGGAAATGTCAACACAAGCATGGAAAACACTCAAACAATGTAAACACAATTGTAAAATCACATTGAACACTTAACAATAAGCTCTTAAAATGAAGGTGCAAAAATAAGGAATACGTAAGAAATGCTTAATAAAGTGTAACAAAATAGTGCAAAGTGGAAATGTGTAAACATAGAGAAAACTGAGAAGAACTATTTTCTGCAGGTTTAGTGCCAGGAAGTTACAGCTGTGCTCTAAAGGGTGAGCACAGCTAAGGTGGTGTGGTATTACCTATTACCATCTTAGGCCCCTTCTACACTAAGGTTATCCAGGCTATATCCCACTTAATCTTATCCTTGTACACACACACACACACACACACACACACACACACACACACACACACGCGCACACAAAATGCTACTGTTTAAGACCCCCTCCCCCTTCCGTCCGCCAGAGCAACGCGACCTAGTAAGCATGGGCGAAAAAAACCTCACCTCTGACCTGGAAGTGTATTCTTACCCTGTGTTTCAATGTGGCCTATTGCCACAATTCTTTTACCAGTAAACCTTGCTTGCCTCATCATCAGCAGCTGTTGGACTGGCCGTATTGTAGTAAATCACACCTGAGCCATCATACATGAATCATGTCTTTAATGGACGTGTGAAAGTAAACAATGTGATAAAGAACATTTTACAACAATCGATCTGGTCAGGACACTGCGGGCTGAAATTGGCGGTCGTACTTCACGGCCACAACCACTTCATGGCTTCACAATAGTTATGGAGTAAAAAACTAGACGTTGAGTAATCGCTCGACATACATCGCAGACAATAACTGATAGTCTGCTTTGCCAGTCCAAATGCATTCGCTGTTTTTCGGTGTGGCCCAACACACTCGTTGACAAACATATCCCACCAGGCTGCCGTTCTTCCAGGCCTTATCCAAAACCGTCGCTCAACTGCTATGTTGCCGTCTGAGATGTGTTGTATCTGAAATAGCTATAATCGCGCGTTGTCGAAACCGCTTGTTATGACGCTGGCTGTGGCGCGTTCTTTCTGACGTCACTTCCTGTGTGGGGCATGGTCTTTCTGGCGTCACTTCCTCTCCGAACTCAGTTTGTAAACGATCAATGAGTCCATACAAAGCTAAGAGCCGGAGATTCAAAAAAATACACGGCGCACTTACCGGTGTAAAAAATCATTAGAGGAGGGGATCCTTAAACGATGGGTTAGTGTGGCTGAGACGGGGCTAAGGCTTAATAATTAGACAGGGCCTTAGTGGGGACGAGTGCCTTGTATCATTTCCAGACCACACTGGTCTGACTACAGTCCGTTTTGAAAAGTCCAAAAAACTGCCGTACTGTCCAGGTGATTTTTCCTGTTCCTTTTCCAATTTCGTCGCTCTCTGCAGCACTCATTTTTACCTTCTCTTCTCACTCAAGAATTAACGGCGAAATTGATAATTGATACTGTTACCTGATTGGCTGTTAGCGTGCCACTCCCACTGATCAGTGATCACTTCCTGTGTTTTTCAGTTACCAAAGAGCGAGTGCCTTCATTCATGCAACCAACCTTGCTTTGCAACATCCAGTTTCTTCCAACAAAAAAAAATACAATTATCAAATTCATTTTTATTGATACTGATTACGTGTCTATCGCGGTATATATATTAATATCGTTTAATCGCCCAGCCATAGCATCAATTGAGTGGGACTTTTCAACCGTTTCAGAGGAATACATTTCACGTGTCATTTACACCAAATGTTCTGCAAACATTCCGCGAGGAAGTAAACAACATTACGCTTCAACACATCAAATCTTATCAGCCCCCAGAAACACCATAGCTAGCTGCAAAGAAAGGCCAGGGGGCTTTTTCTATCGCCGCAGCGTTTGAAAAGTGCAAAGCGTTTGCCAGAGACGACACGAGGGTTAAAGTGGTCAGCAATTCAATCATGGAAATGATGGCGCTTGACCACCCGCCCTTTGCCATCCTTAAGGATACTGGCTTTTGTTAAAACAAATCGACAGGTACAGTTGGTCAAATCCATCTTTCCTACCTTCAGGAGTGCACAAACATCAGTTACAACTGCATAAAAAAAAAAAATAGAGATAAATAAGTTATTGGTATCAGTTTTGAGAAGCAGGAATTGACTTGAAAAAAATGCATCACTAAAAATAACCAACTTATTAACCCAGCATATGGCATGTCGGTTTGAGTATTACGTCACGTCATATGTCACAAAAGGTGCCCAATCAAGTCTGTACTCTATGCATATGTTTGGTCCAAAATACCAGTGTAAACACAAAGTGAACTGCACCAAAGTGTGCACCCAGTATCTTTTTTTAGTGTGAACACTATTTCAATAAGCTTCCTCCTTCTCCTTTTCGGTCATGTTGAACTGTGCAAGTGTAAACATGTGATGTGCTTAAATGCAACATGGTGAGGCATGTTTGAAATGATCTAAAACAGTGTTTTTTAAACATAGGGCCGGGCCGCCAACATTTTTTTATGTTTTTCAGCTGCGGTCCATATGGGCTTTAGTGGTACTCAGTAGTAATACACTTCTCCACCACTTGTGGCAGTAATAACAATCCCAGACAAACAGAAGTTAAAGTTAAAGTAGCAATGATTGTCACATACACACTAGGTGTGGCGAAATTATTCTCTGCATTTGATCCATCACCCTTGATCACCCCCTGGGAGGTGAGGGGAGCAGTGAGCAGCAGCGGTGGCCGCGCCCAGGAATAATTTTTGCTGATGCAACCCCCAATTCCAACCCTTGATGCTGAGTGCCAAGCAGGGAGGTAATGGGTCCCATATTTATAGTCTTGGGTATGACTCGGCCGGGCTTTGAACTCACAACCTACCGATCTCAGGGCGGACACTCTAACCACTAGGAAGACGTCTGGAGCTAAAGTCATAGAGAAGTTTCTAAAAGAGGAAGTACAGTTTTTTGGAATTTTGCCTATCGTTCTCAATCATTATGAAATACATGACAAGGATGTATTTTTTTGATGTATTCTAATTTGTAATTAAATGTGAATAAAATGGGAGGTCCTCTATTACGCCCACAAAACCCAATAAAAAAACATCCAAAAAGTGCCAAAAATACTCCATTTACATTTTGTGACTTGAATATTAACCAAGTATTAGTGATATTATTATAAACGTTAACGCAGACAAACTTTTTATAGCGGCGCCATGATCACAAACTTGTGTGCCTTTCTTCAACATCATCAACTTGAATTGGAAAATTGGAGGCCCGGAATTACTTGTAAAGTATATGAATTTTAATCACAGCTCTTCTACATTGGAATACAAAACGCTTAACCTAACTAAAAACACCAGAAACCTCTCTGTTGTGAACCATGATTTGTTTGGAAATCAGAATAAAAAAATTGCCAAACTATAACTTCTGACCGGGCAGCACAGTTAGTTCCGCTGTGTAGTTACGTTATAGCGTCCTCAAAAATCAAAACATTTCAAAGCGAGACTGAAGTTTATGCATGTTTTAAATAAAAGTAACGTTAATAGATTTAAGACCTTTGAAAATCGTATTTAAGACATTTTGAGATTTTAGGAGAATTAAATTCAAATGATTGGATTTAAGACTTCTTTAGACTTTTTAAGACCCCGCGGATACCCTGTAATGGAAAAGTTGGGCCCCCAGATCAGAAAGGTTCAGAACACCTGAACTAAAACATACCCTAACTCTGGTGATGACATTTTGAGACTCGCTTACTACGTATATAGTGCATAAGATCTGGCAGCACATGTTTTCAAAGTTGTAGTCACGCATCCCTCTTATTTTGCCTGAATAACACCCATTACTTATAAGTAATTAGTATAGTTCCATTGACATGAGCTAGAATGAATTCCTCCCAAACTTGCAACTTCCACTGCCACCAACCTGAACAAAAGGTAATTTTGCTTGAAATAAAAAATAATAATCTTATTGAAACTATAAAAATTTTTTGACCGACTTGAACCATTTGATACTGAAAAACAAAATAAATACATTGAATTAATAATAATACATGTATTAATCAGCAACATTTCCTCAACAGCACATAAATAATTTAACTTACAAAAACAAAAAATGAATGCAAAAATTTGCTTTTTTTTAATAAATCAAACTGAGGAAGTCAGAATTAATGGCTACAATGGGCACATTTTGCAGTGCACAGCTAGTCAAAGCATGATACTGCATGGTAAAACATGACCCAAGGATCCTTTATGACAAAAAAAAAAAATCTACTGCCAAAAATGCTAGTCAAAGATCCTCTTTAGTACAGAGGCACTCTGCTGTTTATAAGGACCTATTACAAAAACGCAAGTCAAAGGTCCTTTAATTCAGTGTTTTTCAACCTTTTTTGAGCCAAAGCACATTTTTTTCATTGAAATAATCCCGAGGCACACCACTAACAGAAAACATTAAAAAATTAAACTCAGTAGCCAATATTGACAGTTAAAAGTCGGGCTTGCAATTGTTGGTTATAAATTCAAACTATAACCAACCATGCATCACTATAGCTTGTCTCAAAGTATGTGTACTGTCACACCGTGACTTTTTGAGTTTTTCTGTGTTTTCCTGTGTGTAGTGTTGTAGTTCTTGTCTTGCACTTCTATTTTGTTGTTGATTGTCATGTCATGCACGGATATACTTTACTATACTCGTCCAGTATTCTGTTTTTGTTTACTTTACAGCAAGTTCAGTTTTAGTTTAGTTTTGTATAGCTATCCCTAAGCTTCAATGCCTTTTCTTAGCAGCACTCGCCTTTTGATTACTTTTGGTTTAAGCATTAGATACCTTTTTACCTGCACACTGCCTCCCGTCTGCATATTGTGATCACGACAAACCATGTTCCCGACATCCACAAAGCAATTAGCTATCTGTTGCCACCTACTGATATGGAAGAGTATTACACGTTCACTCTACCGCGCTCTAGACAGCACATTATTTGCGGATTATAATTACTGGTTTGCAAAAAAATATTTTTAACCCAATTAGGTGAAATTACATAATCTCCCACGGCACACCATACTGTATCTCACGGCACACCTGTGTGCCGCGGCACACTGGTTGAAAAACACTGCTCTAGTTGAAAGGATCGCTGCAATTTTTAGGACTCTACCGCAATAAATACTGGTCAACAATCCTCTATTTGACAGGATCACTGCTGTTTTTAAAATTATACTGCTAAAAATGGCACCGTATTTTTCGGACTATAAATCGCTCCGGAGTCATAAAGAAGGAAAAAAACATATATAAGTCGCACTGGAGTATAAGTCACATTTTTGGGGGAAATGTATTTGATAAAACCCAACACCAAGAATAGACATTTGAAAGGCAATTTAAAATAAATAAAGAATAGTGAACAGGCTGAATAAGTGTACGTTATATGACGCATAGATAACCAACTGAGAACGTGCCTGGTATGTTAACGTAACATATTATGGTAAGAGTCATTCAAATAACTATAAAATATAGAACATGCTATACGTTTACCAAACAAACTGTCACTCCTAATCGCTAAATCCCATGAAATCTTATACGTCTAGTCTCTTACGTGAATGAGCTAAATAATATTATTTGATATTTTACAGTAATGTGTTAATAATTTCACACATAAGTCGCTCCTGAGTATAAGTCGCACCCCCGGCCAAACTATGAAAAAAAACTGCGACTTATAGTCCGAAAAATACGGTAGTCAAAGATCCTGTATAGAACAGAGGCGCTCTGCTATTTATAAGGACCTAATGCAAAAATACAAGTCAAAGATCCTCTGTTTGACTTCCATCCATTTTCTACCGCTTGTCCCTTTTGGGGTCGCGGGAGGTGCTGGAGCCTATCTCAGCTGCATTCGGGCGGAAGGCGGGGTACACCCTGTTTGACTTACTACTTATAAATAATTAGTATAGTTCTATTGACATGAGCAAGAATGACTTCCTCCCAAACTCGCAACTTCCACTGCCACCGACCTGAGCAAAAGTTAACTATTTTTGTAGTGCAAACAACAATAACTCACCTCTATGAGTACTGTCATGCACCACTTTAGATGTTTGGCATTTAGCTGGTGCTGTTGGAGCATCCAGCAAACAAAGAAGCTGAGCCTGCACCTGCAATGACGTGCTGCGGCCTGGATGGAGCTAAAAAATATGTGATGTAACATCTTCTTTTTTTTTTAATCGCTTTAAAAAAAAACTCCGCCTTTGTGTTTTAGCGGATACCATGCTGCTCAAACCCAGCCCACGGAGAGACATTATTTAGACACACCGGTGACCTTGCACACACACACACTCACGCACACACACGCTCACACTTACCGATGCTGGTCTCGGAGAGAGTCAGCCCGCTGGATTGGAGGCTCGGTGCGGGGGGCATGGCTCGGCTATGGAGGATGGATGGATGGATCGCACCGCTTGTAAATTAAGCAGACAGCGTGACGACGTATTCGCTGTAAATCTTTAACCTGGCTGTCCGTAGTCATTGAATGGGATGAAGCGTCCGACCGACCACCGCAGCGACGTCCCCTCCGCTTCCACCTTCCGCGCCGTTCCACTCACATATGCCCGCGTCTGCTCGCACGTCCGTCGGTCTCTGTCCTGGTCGTGTGTCGGTGTCTGGGCAGTGGTGGGGTCGCGGCGGCTGGGCTCTGTGTGCGCATGTCATACACACACTTAGTGGGCAAAAAAAAACACACAAACTTACACAATACTTAAAATATTCATAGCGGTTATATAACTATAACGACAGATTAAGTCATTTAAACCTGGTTGTTAAGAGTTAGCATTATAGCGTTACTTGATATCGGGAACATTATTTACACAACCACCCATAAAATATTAGTTCAGCCACTCGCAAATGATTTAAAAACGTTCTTCATTTCGCCTCAAATTTAGATAAATGTTGAAAATTTAACATCCCCGAAAATAGTCCGTGTTACACCAGGCGCCATTTTGTACAATTAAGCTAGCATTAACAACTGATGCTAATTAAAGAAATACAATACAGTAGTAACAATTGGTCTTTAAAATCGAACAAAGAGCTTCAATTGACACTACAATCATTGAATGTATCACAACACTTTTAAAAATAAGAGTAGATACTAGAGATGTCCGATAATATCGACCCGCCGATATTATCTGCTGATAAATGCTTTAAAGTGTTATATCGGAAATTATCGGTATGTTTTTTGTTTTTTTAAATGATTAAATCAACATAAAAAACACAAGATACACTTACAATTAGTGCACTAACCCAAAAAAACTCCCTCCCCCATTCACACTCATTCACACAAAAGGGTTGTTTCTTTCTGTTATTAATATTCTGGTTCCTACATTATATATCAATATATATCAATATAGTCTGCAAGGGATACAGTCCGTAAGCACACATGATTGTGCGTGCTGCTGGTCCACTAATAGTACTAACTTTTAACAGTTAATTTTACTCATTTTCATTAATTACTTAGTTTCTATGTAACTGTTTTTATATTGTTTTACTTTCTTTTTTATTCAAGAAAATGTTTTTAGTTTATTTATCTTATTTTATTTTATTATTTTTTTTTTTTAAAGGACCTTATCTTCACCATACCTGGTTGTCCAAATTAGGCATAATAATGTGTTAATTCCACGACTGTATATATCGGTATCGGTAGATATTGATATCGGTAATTAAAGAGTTGGACAATATTGGAATTTCAAATATCGGCAAAAAGCCATTATCGGACATCCCTAGTAGATACTGAAGTGAATTAATTAACTTTGCCTTTATTTCTTTCACAGAAAAGTCATTTGTATCATTTTTACAATAGGATACAGAGACCACACAAATCCACTCTTCATTAGGGCAGGATTATTAAAACTGAAAGACATTGTAGAATTGCATACTCTATTAGCGATGTTCAAAAGTAGAAATAAAGTTCTTCCGAAGGACTTACAAAAGTGATTTGTGTTCACGTCTGAAGATGAGAACCACAGCAGGCCGTATGATTTTGAACATCCAAGAGTGCGAACAAATTTGAAACAAATGTGCTTGTCTGTTGCTGGTGTGAAAGCATGGAATTCTCTAAAGAAAGACTTAAAAAGTTGCAAGAATATCTTTGAATTTAAAAAGAGTTACAAAAAGACAACTGGAATTATATCACACTGATTTTTGATTTTGATTGGACGTGTTATTGTGAAAATGCTTAAACTAAAATTAAAAAGTATCTTGGAGTTGGGGTGTTGGTGGAGGGAAAAGTTATAAAGTCATCTAAAATAATTTGTGTTAAAAAGGGGGCAGATAAATATAAGAATATTATTCTTCCATCTGCTCCTTTCTGATCATGGGAATGTATAAGAAACAAAAAAAACAACGAAAGTGTCAACTGTACATGGCTTGTATATATGCATTTTCATGAAAGGAATAAATAGAAATTATGAATGATGAACTGATATTATGTTCTACATATGGTAACTGTTCATATTCATCTTGGAGAAAGCAAACCTTCAAGTTTGAGTACACAGTGGTATTTCAGTTTGAGCACATGATAAGATAAGACCCCTTAGTTTGATATTTGCAGGTGAATTGGATCACTTCTCATAGGAAGAATCCCCTAATTGGGACTTCGGAATGCAAAAGTGATAGCCCTGTCCTTCAGAGGAGACTACCTGTCTTGTTCAAACACCAACATTTAAGTTATGACTTAAAGCAGTTGTTTTCCAGACACTTGCACACGAACATCTCCTTTTATGGTCAGGTGGTGCTGTTTAGACTTAGCGCACACCCAGACAGACAAAGAAGGAATATATAAACTGATGGTTTGGCTTCTCCAGGTTAGGAATCCTCCATTTTTGACTAAGATTCCTCCGGGTACTACAGACCTGTTTAAATGATGCTCGCTTGTAATAAAGCAACTTTTGGTTCAGCAAAGTGCGTTGTCCCTCAGCCCGGGAGGGGACGTCAAGACCAGAAATACACTTAAATACTTAAATACTTAGTACTTGTCAATAATTTTTCGGTTACAATCGTTTCCCCGCTCCCAGGAAGAAGAAAACATTTGTTCATACAATTTATAAATACACCTATCCATAACATTGCATCTTTAGTAACATAAAACAGCAAACAATTAATATAGATCAACTTACAACAAAGAAAACATTTATTAACATTGTGTTTTAGTTTGTAGCAGAAAGGTTTAAAGTGCATCATTTTGCTTGAAATATAAAATAATAATCTCATTGAAACTATAACATTTTTTTGACCGACTTGAGCCATTTGATACTAAAAAATAAAATAAAATACACTGAATAAATAATAATAAATGCATTAATCAGCAACATTTCCCCAGGAGCACAGTATATTAAATAATTTAACTTACAAAACAAAAAAGTATGCAACAATATGTGCTTTTTTTAATAAATCAAAATGACGAAGTCAGAATTAATTGCTACAATGGGCACATTTTGCAGTGCACAGCTAGTGGAAGCACAATACATGACCCAAGGATCCTTTATGACAAGACCACTGCTAATTAAAAAAAAAAAAAAATCTACCACCAAAAATGCTAGTCAAAGATCCGCTTTAGCACAGAGGCACTCTGCTGTTTATAAGGACCTCTTGCAAAAACGCAAGTCAAAAGTCCTCTAATTGACAGGATTGCTGCAATTTTTAGGACTCTACTGCAAAAAAATGCTTGTCAAAGATTCTCTATTTGACAGGATTGCTGCTGTTTTTAAAATTATACAGCTAAAAATGCTAGTCAAAGATCCTCTATGGGCCAGAGGCGCTCTGCTATTTATAAGGATCTCTTGCAAAAACACAAGTCAAAGATCCTCTAACACGATCGCTGCTGTTTTTAGGAATCTACCGTCAAAAATGCTGGTCAAAGATACTTTATAGCACAGAAGCGCTCTGAAGTTTGGATTTAATACAAAAACACAAGTCAAAGATTTACTATGTGATAGGATCGCTGCTGTTTTTAAGAATGTACTGCCAACAATGCCGGTCAAAGATCCTTTATAACACTGAGGCGCTCTGCTGTTTATAAAGACATATTACAAAACACTGGTCAAAGATCCTCTATTTGACAGGATCGCTTCTGTGCTTACACTAAGAATCTACTTCCAGAAGAGCTTGTCAAAGATCCTCTACAGCACAGAGGCGCTCTGCTGTTTATAAAGACCTATTGCAAAACACTATAGTCAATGATCCTCTATTTGACAGGATGTTTTTAAAATTATACCGCTAAAATGCTAGTCAAAGATCCTCTATAGAACAGAGGCGCTCTGGTATTTATAAGGACCTATTGCAAAAACACAAGTCAAAGATCCTCTATTTGACACGATCGCTGTGCTGTTTTTAGGAATCTACCGTCAAAAATGCTGGTCAAAGATACTTTAAAGCACAGAAGCGCTCTGGAGTTTGGATTTATTACAAAAACACAAGTCAAAGATTTTCTATGTGATAGGATCACTGCTGTTTTTAAGAATGTACTTCCAACAATGCTGGTCAAAGATCCTTTATAACACTGAGGCGCTCTGCTGTTTATAAAGACCTATTACAAAACACTAGTCAAAGATCCTCTATTTGACAGAATCGCTGCTGTTTTTAAATTATACCGCTAAAAACGGTAGTCAAAGATTCTCTACAGAACAGAGGCGCTCTGCTATTTATAAGGACCTATTGCAAAAACACAAGTCAAAGATCCTCTATTTGACACAATCACTGTGCTGTTTTTAGGAATCTACCGTCATAAATGCTGGTCAGAGATACTTTTTAGCACAGAAGCGCTCTGAAGTTTGGATTTATTACAAAAACACAAGTCAAAGATTTTCTATATGATAGGATCGCTGCTGTTTTGAAGAATGTACTGCCAACAATGCTGGTCAAAGATCCTTTATAACACAGAGGCGCTCTGACGTTTGGATTTATTACAAAAACACTCGTCAAAGATTTTCTATGTGATAGGATTGCTACTGTTTTTAGGAATGTACTGCCGAAAATGCTTGTCAAAGATCCTTTATAACACAGAGGTGCTCTGCTGTTATAGACCTATTACAAAACACTAGTCAAAGATCCTCTATTGGACATGATCGCTGTTGTGCTTACAGTAAGAATCTACTGCCAGAAGAGCTTGTCAAAGATCCCCTATAGCACAGAGGCGCTCTGCTGTTTATAAATACCTATTGCAAAATACTAATCAAAGATGCTCTATATTGACAGGACCGCTGCTGTTGTGAAGAACATCCCAACTTTTAAACTCACCTGGCAGGCTGGTCTGATGTCCTTTCAGAGTCCTATCCATGACGCCTTTGATGCATCAGTCTGGGGTTCTTTTCTTTTGAAAAAACAAACAAAAGTCGTATAACAATAAAATAATCACTCCTCGTGAGCAACGTAGATAGATGATAAAAATTCAACAAGACATTTTATTAATAAGAGTATTTTTAAAAGCTAATAATGTAGTTTTCATTTTGGGTATCTGGCGACATCTGCTGTCTGACATGGGCAACTGCAGTACAGCTTGCTTTAAGGGTGTATTGCCATGATGCAAATGAGCATGCTAACAACTAGGAACAGAGTTGGGAGGGTTGGACTTGTAGGTTGCCCCAGTCAGAATGAGTCATGGTTGCTAAAACTTCACAAGACTGACTTTAGTGATTTTAGTGAAAAAGGAGAGCAAGTGTTGGGGTTATGTCCTTCATACGACAGCCATCAGACTGTATAATGCATATGTTCCTTTTTGACTGTACTTAAATGTATAATAGACTGTATTTATGTTATTCACATGTGAATAATGCTGTATAATAGACTGTATTTATGTTATTCACATGTGAATAATGCTGTATAATAGACTTTATGTTATTCACATGTGAATAATGCTGTGTAATAGACTGTATTTATGTAATTCACATGTGAATAATGCTGTATAATAGACTGTATTTATATTATTCACATGTGAATAATGCTGTATAATAGACTGTATTTATGTTATTCACATGTGAATAATGCTGTGTAATAGACTGTATTTGTTATTCACATGTGAATAATGCTGTATAATAGACTGTATTTATGTTATTCACATGTGAATAATGCTGTGTAATAGACTGTATTTATATTAATCAAATGTGAATAATGCTGCATAATAGACTGTATTTATGTTATTCACATGTGAATAATGCTGTATAATACACTGTATTTATATTATTCACATGTGAATAAAGCTGTATAATAGACTGTATTTACGTATGTTATTCACATGTGACTAATGCTGTATAATAGACTGTATTTGGTGAGATTTTTCTCATTTCCGGCGTGAAAGCAAAGCCAAAAGAAGTCGGGTTATGAAGCTAATAAATAGACGGGGAATAGTCTGGATAGCAGCCGTGAGACGGTCAAACATGACTTTTAACGCCATCACCTGGTACATGTTGGTGTGTTCATGGCATTTTCACACTGGTACCTTTGAATGTTTTATTCAGTTACACACCTAGCATTAGCCAAACTAGCTTCAGGCAAGTTTACTTACAATGTACAGTATTTTTGGAGAAAAGCATGTTTACTTTTAGTCTTGGCTAAGTACAAAAATGAATGAGTATTATTTTCAGAGAGGTAGCGCAGTGGTCAAAGTATTTAAAAGTAATAATGGCCTGCTTATAAAACGAGGTCGGGGGACCACACGCATCTCGAACACATACGAGATGAAAGACATAGATTATGCGCAATGTGAAGAAAGGACAATGAGCCTTAACAGACTTTCCATTCAGGAAACTTCAAAGGTTTTAAAATGTATTCCTTAGACGAAATATAGACAAGTTTGGTGTCACTTTTACTCGGATGTGCTCATAGCTCATATGAGTCAATTCCACCATTTTTATTTTTTTCCAGTTAGCGAGCCTTTGGAATAGGGTACAGTTTGTCTCATATATATATATATATATATATATATATATATATATATATATATATATATATACATATATATATATACACACACACACGGATATACACATACATATATATACACCCACATATATGTACATACATATATATCATGCTTTGTAATGAATTAAATGGGTGTTATTCAGAATTTTTTTTAATGGTGCATGGACGTTTTTTTATAATATCCACAAATCGTGTTATATTGTGTTATGTGTGACCATGTCTGTTGGCATTTTGTGTTGGTTCGATTTTTTTTTTTGCACCATGACTCGGGAAGTTTGTTTGCATTGGGTCACACTAGTAAATACTGCGCTTAATTGCCATTCAAAGCATGAGTGGTCATAGACCCGAATGACTCTTGCTGTTCACAAGATGGACAGAAGCATATGAACTGACTATTAAGATGATTTGAAATCTTTGTCCTATGGCTACCCACAATGCACTGCAACATCATGTGGCTTTTTCGAGCCCTATGTGCCCTGATTTCTTCCGCTCGTCCTAACAATAATGCTTTTTAAAAAGGTGTGCACCATAGGTCAAGTATGACACCGTTTAATACCCCACACAGCAAGACTGGTGTCAAATTATACGCGAGAAACTACAAAATGTTTGCGAGCAATTTGTGTCCTTTGAGGGCTTCGGCATCAACCGCTGTCACTGTTCTGAACACCGAACTAACTTTTGAATGCAAGAGTGCAACAAGCTGAGAACATCCACACAAATAAACACACCCTTCTCCATCCAACATCTGCTTTTTTTTTTCTTTTTTCTTTTTTTTCCATGACGCAACATCTTTTTTCATGCAAAACTCCGACAAAAGTCCTCCTCTCACACTTGCACCCGGGCTAACACAGTTGGCGCTACGTGACTGGGGTGCAGATGGCGGGCGAGGGGTGTGTGTGTGTGTGTGTGTGTGTGTGTGTGTGTGTGTGTGTGTGCAAGGTCTCTTTGAGCTTGAAGTTTATGTTAAACACTTTGCACCGAGGCTTTGTGATATGATTTATGCTCCTTAAGAAACGGATGGTAAAAATGTAGATGAAGATTTCGGGGGCCACAGGTGCACCAGGAGGATGATTGGCGGTGCACGTCTTTGTGCTGCAATGAGCTATAAATATTGCATTCAGGCGTCGCTTTAGCACACAATGAGTGATGGTGTGCGTGTGCAGAATGCAGCGCCGGGTTCCAAACCGTTGCCAAATTGTGGACTGAACCCTCCAATAAAAAAAAAACAGGACTTAGGAAGTATCCCACCCCCCCATGTTCCTCTGTCTTGAGTTCATTCACTATGTTGGGCGTTTAGATGAAGGAGGCTCTCTGCACCACTAAAACTTTCTAATGAACTCCGCCAAAAACTTTTGACAGAGAGCAAATTTTTTACATTTTTTTTTCTCCACTCCACACTTTGATCTGCTTTTTTTTTTGCTGAAAAAAGGAACTTCAGGTACGGCTATTTTTTTTCTAAACCATTGCATAATTTGCTTTTTTGACCATACTTAAGAGAACTTTTTCCTCCACCTGCGAAGAAGATGGAGCCCAGTTCCACAGAGGGAGGAGGTGAGGAGACCCCGCTCCCTAAAAGTCCGGTAAGTGCAAAATAAAAAATGTCTGCAATTGTACAATTATGAGGGGGATAAGAGTTGGTGTTTGCTGCTAAAAGGTTGTGAGTGTTAGTGAACACTTACTTGCTGGCTAAGAGTCCGAACATCTGGACGCAGGAAGCAGGAGGTTCCGCTTCAAGGGAGGTCATCTCTCCCGATGAGGGCTGCAAAGGTCACCGGTTTTTTTCCCCCTCTTCTATGATCCGCATGAAACCGGGGACAGAGAGGATAGCAGCACATCGCTAGCATGCAGTGAAGTGTCGGGTCGTCTTCGAAAAAACCTTCTCGCCGACAATGTGCGTTGAGCGTCTTCTCCCTTCTTCTCTCCGCCGCCAGCCTCCCAAGGTGCTCCTCAAGCACGGCCAGGAGCTGGAGGAGGAGCAGGAGGAGCTGGCCGAGCACCGGCCTCTGGAGCAGGAGGACCTCAACTTCGAGCGCTGGAAGCGCCGGCCCCTGCCCCGCCGGACGCTGCACCAGAAGATCGGGGACCTGAAGACGTACCTGTGGAACGCCGAGACCAAGGAGTTCATGGGCCGCTCGGGGAAGAGCTGGAGTGAGTCCCCCCCCCCCTCGGTCCCATGTTGCATATTTCTAAATGATGGGTTAAAAACTGTCTTTTAAATGTCTTTAGTGCGATGTCTTGTGTGCTGCAAGTGTGTGTGGTCAATGTTTACATAGGTGCGCCGACGCTTCCCCGGCGAAAACAGGCCGCCTGGGGACAGGGGCCCCAGCGGGGGGCACGCCGCCCCAAGCCTCGCGTTAGCCAGAAATCACATTCCATCTACGTCTTAGCATGCTCGCCACATCCTCCTTCCCAAAGCAGCGGCAACCCCCCCTTTGCGCCCCCTCCTTCACTGAACTCATCATGCATGCAAGCCCCCCCTCAGCGCAGGCCGACACGTACACATTTCCTAATTACGTCCAGGGTGTTTGGCAAAT
>NC_084563.2:14114598-14209598 GCF_033978685.3 Nerophis lumbriciformis | reverse complement strand
TAGGTTTAGCTAATAAAATGATTTGATATCATTTAGATTCCTAATTAAACTCATGACGAATCGCACATGGCCCGCGGCCTGTGGTTTGGACACCCCCTGGGTTAAACAAAATAATATGCAGATAAACGGAGTGCAGTTCCCCATGAGAACCAGCAGGTGGTTCAGTTTCCCCCCTCTCCAAGATTATATCTCCCCAGAAGGTGTTCTCATACAAAAACACATACTTTATATATTTCGTCTGGAAGAAAGAAGAAATGTAATTCAAACAGCCGTGGCTTTGAGGGGTTTTAGGAGGTACAGTTTATGATTGATCCCCTATCGATTCTGCCTACCAACAGTTCCACTGACCTCTCGTCTCTTTCAGGCCTCATCCTTCTCTTCTACGCCGCACTTTACGTCTTCCTGGCGGCCATGTTTGGCGGCTGTTTGTTCTGCCTCATGTGGTCCATTAGTCCGTACCATCCCACCTACAACGACAGAGTGATGCCACCAGGTAAACAGAACCTCACAATTGAAAACGTTTCTTTTTTTTAACGGTGCAAGCTATTTTTGACGATATTAACCTCATTTTAGCATAACTGTAACTTCCGCCCGAATGCAGCTGAGATAGGCTCCAGCACCCCCCGCGACCCCTAGAGGGACAAGCGGTAGAAAATGGATGGAAGGATGGTTGTAACATATTTGTTCAGCAGGCGTCGTATTGTCGTTTAAAAAAAAAAAGTGGCATTAAATAGTTGTGCAACTTTTGTTTCAGAAATGAAAATAGAAAAAATGGCCCGAAATGTGTTTTTTGATTGGCATTTAAGAATTGGACCTTTAAAATACTGCTTCCGGTTCAATTTGTCGTCACACAGATAAAAACACACATTTTTTGCATTTTGGATGAACATATATTCGATTTTTGTGTTTATCTGGAAAAATAAAAATCCATAAAAGGAAAACAGCATAAAATCCAATTTGATGGCAGTATTTGTTTTTAAATCAACCCTTTTTTGTTTGTTTTAAAATCTGCTATATATAATAGAAATCGAAAAACGGCTCTAATTTTGTTTTATGATTTGCGTTTCAGAATTGGAAATAGAATGACCGGAAGGTACACGGACCATTATTGTCATTAATTCATATCTTATTATTATCAATTTAATGTTAATTTTACTTCAAAATAAAATGAACATTTAATTGGAATAAATTGAATTATCTATTTATTATTAGTATTATTCTTAATTATTATTGTATGAATTTTTATTTTTTTCCCGCTTTGGACTTGCTCAGTAATATCAAATAATTTACAATATTAAAGATTTTTACCATTTGATTTATTAGTTGTTTAAAATTATGAATTATTTATTTTAAAGATGGGATTGGGTAACAGTGATTATAAATTGGATATATTTTGATTGCATTATTTTTTGTAATCTGTAGATACCTTTGGTGGGCAAAATAAAATACATAATTAACTGCTAAAGCCTTAAACCAGCTATATATTTATTTATAACAATAATAATCATTACATTATACTAATTTAATCAAAACTTGTTTTTTTTTAATGGTGCAAGCTATATTTGACGATATTAACCTTATTGGAGTGTGACGTAAAAAACATTTCGACTTAAATGGCAATGAACAAAGTTGTCACTTTTTAACGTTCCCAATTTAAGTGTAAAAAGAAGTTAAGCCCTGTAACATGAATGGTAACTTCCTGCGTATTTTTTTTAGCTATTTTCTCACCTGTGACTAATTTTGTTTCATGTGTGGCAAAAAGCCAAAGAACAAGCTAAGTTTATCCCTAGATTGTGCACTTTAGGCGTGTTGGACCCACTTATGTCCCGTCACAGTTGACTGTCTGTGGGTCTCCACTGGCAGGTATGACCATGGCGCCACACTCGGAAGGCCACGATATCGCCTTCAACGCCTCCGACCGCAAATCGTGGAAGAAGTACGCCAGATCGATGGATGATTATCTAAAACGTGAGTGTGCGCCGCTCAGGATGGCTCGGTGGGGTTAAAACCAAACGGCTAATCCTCCTCGCTACTTTTGCCCGTATTCTCTTTGGTTCCCGCACGGCATGCTGGGAAGGGAAGCCTCTTTGTGTGTGGGGGTTTTCTTCCCTCCGCTTTTATTCCTTCATTCAAGCTGACTTGGCAGGGCCAAGCAAAGGTTTATTTATGCCCCACCATGCCCCCGACACTTTTTTTTTTTTTTGGCCCTCCAGATTACAACGACGGCGCGCAGGAGAGGAAGAATATCCGCTGCACGCATAACAGGTACTTCATGCAGGAGGACTTGGAGGACGACGCCGAGAGGAAAGCGTGCCAGTTCAAGAGGTCCTGGCTGGGGGACTGCTCGGGCTTGCAGGACCCCCATTATGGTTACTCGCAGGGGAGACCTTGTGTCCTCCTGCGAATGAACCGGGTAAGATTAGAGAATGGGGATCAATTCATTCATGTTGGGCCATTTTTACTAATGCAGTGTTTTTTAGACCTAAATATCTATTTATACTCCATTTATGCATTTTGCACCCTTTGGACACTTTTATGGCCAAAAAAAGAAACAGAAAACTGCTGTCAAATCATCTACTTATGTATTCTTTTATAAACTTTCTTAAAACTATCAAATCATATTTGAACCCTTTAAAAACACTACAATTTTATAAATTACGTAAGGGGATAAGAGTCTTGTATTTATTATAATATTATTTTGAACCCTTTAAAAACATTATAATTTTATAAATTACATAAGGGGATAGGAGTCTTGTATGAATTATAATAATATTTTGAACCCTTTAAAACATTACCATTTCATAAATTACATAAGGGGATAAGAGTCTTGTATGTATTATAATATTATTTTGAACCCTTAAAACACTACAATTTCATAAATTACATAAGGGAGATAGGCTCCAGCGCCCCCCGCGACCCCAAAGGGAATAAGCGGTAGAAAATGGATGGATGGATGGATAAGGGGATAAGAGTCTTGTATTTATTATATAATTTTTTTGAACCCTTTAAAAACATTACAATTTCATAAATTACATAAGGGGATAAGAGTCTTGTATTTATTATAATGTTATTTTGAACCCTTTAAAACATTACAATTTAATAAATGTACATAAGTAGATAAGAGTCTTTTTATTTTTTATAATATTATTTTGAATATTTTAATGAAAATCAACCCTTTTTTGTTTGTTTTTAAATTTGCCATATATAATAAAAATCGAAAAACAGCCCTAACTTTGTTTTTTGATTTGCGTTTCAGAATTGGAAATAGAATGAATGGAAGGAACACGGACCATTGTTGCCATTAATTCATATCTTATTATTATCAATTTAATTTTAATTTTACTTTAAAAAATAATAATACAACATTTAATTGGAATACATTTAATTATGTATTTATTTGTATTATTCTTTATTATTATTGTATATTTTTAATGTTGTCTGCTTTGCACATGCTCAGTACTATAACCATTTAAAATATTAAAGATTTTTACCCTTTTATTTATTAGTTGTTTGAAAGTATGAATTATTTCTTTTAAAATGGGATTGGATAACAGTGGTTATAGGTTGGATATATTTTGATTGCATTATTTTTGTAATATAGTGCCACATACTCTCTCTAAATACCTTTAAAATCCATAATTGATTGCTTAAGCCTTAAACCATCTTTATATTAATTTATAACAATTATTATTACATTTTACTAATTTAATCCAAATGTTATATCTATTATTCTCTTTTACTTTTTTGTGCTTCAGATTTGCTCAAAACCATCAAACAATTCTAACATTTTCAGGATTTTAACTTTTTTAAGTATTCCTTTTTTTAAATTACTTATTTGTGACCAAAAATCAGGGTTGGGTGGGAATTATAGTCTGGATACCTCAAAGATTGTTAACATTTATTTGATTGCATTGTCATTTTTTTAAATAGTGCCACATATTCCCATCAAAATACCTCATTGACTATCACAGAAACTACTTTTTTATGTTTTTATTTTTTACATATTATATTGCTTACTTATTATATTGATGTGCTCTCTCGTAGAAAGGCTTAAACAGGCGAGGATGTCAGAGAGTGACATCTTGTGGCCGTTTTAGGTAGTGGGCAAAGTTGAGACCGGATGTTATTTACTCTACAGTCAAGTTTCTATTTTTACTCTCGATTAAGTCTACCTAAAATTCAAATTTACTCCTAAAACTGCTTCACATGAAAAAAAAAATGCTTTAAATTGTGATTTGGCGAAACATAATTCAAGTGATTACTCAAAATGTCTTTTGTTTGCTTCTAGATTCTTGGATACCTGCCTGGCCAAGGGAAACCAATTAATGTGACTTGCGGAGTGAAGGTTGGCTATCAATCGATCAATATATCGATCTATGATAAGTATCACAAGAAGATTATAGATACGATTTGGACTGACGCGCCTTTGCTGCTCACAGCCACTAGGGGGCGTATACGCACCCTACCTGAGGATGTCTTGGATGAGGTTTTCCACTGGGGGTCGCACACTGAAAAATTAAAGCATGCATTTATTTTCAAAACCAATAAAATATATCGATTTTTTTTTTTTTTTTTTTACCTTTAAGGCTTCCCTCAAGTTTAGTTCCGGGGACCCGGAAGGCTCTTCAGTCATAAAAATGTTAAAATAAGTCATATATTATTTTTCATTTATTATTATTCACTGCTTAAATCTCGAGATCAACTTCAGGTCCTTTAACATGTTTTTATGTCCTTTTCTGTCAAAGAATAACATGTTTTTGTGAAAAAAAACACAAAATATGCAACATTCCCCCCCCAAAAAAATTTCAAAGTAGAATATTTGATGTGAAGTAATTAGAGCCTTCAATAGGTCAATAATTCATAACAAACTTGATTTTAATCCATTATTATTTTTGATAAATGACAACATTTTTACAAAAATTATACATTTCTCAGGGATCCAAAATTATATAAATGAAATGATAAAATGATGATAAAATAAGTCACACTCCCCCCCCCCCCCCCCCCAACACCTAAGTCACTAGATCAACTTCAGATTCCCTTTAAAGCAGTCATTTGTCAAAACATAATAATGAATCAAAATCAATGTTATGAACTATTGACATAGTCAAAGTTCCACTTACTTCACATGAAATATTCCACATTCCAAAAAAAATTGGGGAGGAAAATATTGCATATTTTCTGTTTGTCGTATAAAAAAGAACAAAAAAATTTCTTTGACAAAAATGGCATAAAACAAATTTAAAATGTTTTTTATTATCAACGGATGAATCTGAAGTTGATCTAGTGACTTAGGTGTTGGAAAAAAAAAAATGTGTGACTTATTTTATCATCATTTTATCATTTTATTGATATCATTATGGATCCCTGAGAAATTGTGTGACATTTATTTCATTGATCAAAAAATAATGGATTAAAATCAATGTTGTTATGAATCATTGACCATTTGAAGGCTCTAATTACTTCACATCAAATATTCTACTTTAAAAAAAATTGGAGCGGGGGAATGTTGCATATTTTGTGTTTTTGCCACAAAAACAGGGTTTTCTTTGACAGAAAAGAGCATAAAACATAAAAACATGTTGATGGACCTGAAGTTGATCTAGAGATTTAAGCAGTGAAGAATAATAAATGAAAAATAATATATGACTTATTTTTAATTTTTTATGACTAAAGAGCCTTCCGGGTTCCCAGAACCAAACTTGAGGGAAGCCCTAAAGGTAAAAAAAAAAGTGTTATTAGAGTCGACATTGCCACTTTCTCATTACATATCACTTGTTTGCTCTTTTATTCCACTTTTTATGTTGTTTTTTAATAGCATTTATAGAATGTGCCGGGGGCCGATAAAAAATTAGCTGCGGGCCGCAAACTTTGGACACTCCTGTCTTAGACACTTAATGGTACAGAACACCGAAACAAAGAAACAATAAAACCTATTATAGCAGGGGTGGCCAAATTTTTGGACTGGGGGTTCGCATTGGGCTAAAAAAAAATGTGTGCGTGTTTACATCATATTATAATAGATGTATAATTCATAATTACCATAATTGATTATTAAGAGTATGTGAAAGTTCAACAACTACTTTGTTTACTTTTGTGACGACCTCTTTAAAGCTTTGTAATCAATCAGAAATATCGAGCAGCTAAAAGTCAAACACAGGTAGAGTGAGAGTTTTGCATTTTTCCCATCATGCCTTGCAATGGATTTAAATGTTTATGGTGATGGGATATGTTTTTTATAATATCCACAAAGTTCAGTGAACAGGTTGTTGTGTGTGACCTTGTGTGTTGACTTTTTGTGCTGGTTGAATTCTTTTTTTTCCCTGCACCATGACTAGGGAAGGTTGTTTGCATTGAGTCATATAATTAATGCTGTGCCCCTGTTCCAAAGACAGTATACAGTGTAGTCACTGGTCTGAGTTTTCTTACATCATCCACTAGATAGTCATTCTGCTGCCGATCAGAGTCCTGGGTGTTTAAAGTTGATAAGAAAACAGCCCGCATGGCTAAATTACTTATTGAAATTGAACTCTTTGGCCCGCGGGTCTTAGTTCCAGTGAGACGAACTTTGAATGCTCCAGGATACTAAAACATTTTGGACAATTCCATGCTCCCAACCTCGTGGGAACAGTTTGGAGCGGGCCCCTTTTTCTTCCAACATGCCTATGCACCAGCTCAGACTGGGAGGTTGTGAGTTCAAACCCCGGCTGAGTCATACCTAAGACTACAAAAAATGCGACCCATTACCTCCCTGCTTGGCACTCAGCATCAAGGGTTGGAATTGGGGGTTAAATCACCAAATGATGTCATCAATCAATCAAACGTTATTTATATAGCCCTAAATCACAAGTGTCTCAAAGGGCTGCACAAGCCACAACGACATCCTCGGCTCAGATCCCACATCAGGGCAAGAAAAAACTCAATCCAAAGGGATGACAATGAGAAACCTTGGAGGGGACCGCAGATGTGGTGACCCCCCCCTGGGCGACCGGTGCATTGGACGTCGAGTGGAACGAGCATAATATTGTGAGAGTCCAGTCCATAGTGGATCTAACATAATAGTGTGAGAGTCCAGTCCATAGTGGATCTAACATAATAGTGTGAGAGTCCAGTCCATAGTGGGGCCAGCAGATCATCTTGAGCGGAGACAGGTCAGCAGCGCAGAGACGTCCCCAACTGATGCACAGATGAGTGGTCCACCCTGGGTCCCGACTTTGGACAGCTAGCGCTTCATCTGTGGTCACTGCTCCCTTCACCTCCCAGGGGGTGAACATGGGGATGGGTCAAATGCAGAGGACAAATTTCACCACAGCCAGTGTGTGTGTAACAATCTTTGGGACTTTAACTTTAACTTTAAGCAAGGTCCATAAAGACATGGATGACAGAGTCTGGTGTGGATGAACTTGACTGGCCTGCACAGAGTCCTGACCTGAACCCGATAGAACACCTTTGGGATGAATTAGAACGGAGACTGAGAGCAAGGCCTTCTCCACCAACATCGGTGTGTGACCTCACCAATGCACTTTTGGAAGAATGGTGGAAAATTCCTACAAACACACTCCGCAACCTTGTGGACAGCCTACCCAGAAGAGTTGAAGCTGTAATAGCTGCAAAAGGTGGACCGACATCATATTGAACCCTATGGGTTAGGAATGGGATGGCACTTCAAGTTCATATGTGAGTCAAGGCAGGTGGCCAAATACTTTTGGTAATATAGTGCAGTGTTTTTCAACCACTGTGCCGCAGCACACTAGTGTGCCGTGAGATACAGTCTGGTGTGCCGCGGGAGATGAGCTAATTTCACCTATTTGGGTTAAAAATATTTTTTGCAAACCAGTAATTATAGTCTGCAAATGATGTGTTGTTATTGAGTGTCAGTGCTGTCTAGAGCGCGGCAGAGTAACCAAGTAATACTCTTCCATATCAGTAGGTGGCAGCCGGTAGCTAATTGCTTTGTAGATGTCGGAAACAGCGGGAGGCAGAGTGCTGGTAAAAAGGTGTCTAATGCTTAAACCAAAAATAAACAAAAGGTGAGTGCCCATAAGAAAAGGCATTGAAGCTTAGGGAAGGCTATGCAGAACGAAACTAAAACTGAACTGGCGACAAAGTAAACAAAAACAGAATGCTGGACGACAGCAAAGACTTACTGTGGAGCAAAGACGGCGTCCACAATGTACATCCAAACATGACAATCAACAATGTCCCCACAAAGAAGGATAAAAACAACTGAAATATTCTTGATTGCTAAAACAAAGTAGATGCGGGAAATATCGCTCAAAAGAAGATATGAAACTGCTACAGGAAAATACCAAAACAGGAGAAAAAGCCACCAAAATAGAAGTGCAAGACAAGAACTAAAACACTACACACAGGAAAAAAGCAAAAAACTCAAAATAAGTCAGGGCGTGATGTGACAGGTGTGACAGTACACCTACTTTGAGACAAGAGCTATATTGATGCATGGTTGGTTATGGTTTAAAGTCATATCCAACAATTGCGACAACAACTTTTTACTGTCAACTGAGTTTCATTTTTTTAATGATTTCTGCTGGTGGTGTGCCTCCGCATTTTTTTCAACGCAAAAATGTGCCTTGGCACTAAAAAGGTTGAAAAACACTGATATAGTGTATGTAAGGTAACCTGAAAGCACTTTGTGGGTATTATCATAGCACTTAGAAAACGGATTGCACTAATGTACTTCCACATTGCTATGATGCTGACTTCTATCATTAAAAAGCCATTTCTATTGCAGAAAGGACCACCAGAGGCTTTGGGAGAGGTCAAGTTTTTCCCCAAGAATATTTTTGACCTGAAGTACTACCCTTACTATGGGAAACTCAGACATGTAAGCATCCATGTAGAGGCATAGTAAAAAAATAAAGAAGAAAAAAGGGTCACCTTAATAATGGCGAGATGTCTCTCCATTAGGTGAACTACTCGTCCCCGGTGGTGGCAGTGCGCTTCGCCAGTGTGCAGTATGGGGCTCACATCCAAGTGCAGTGCAAACTCAATGGCAAGGGCATCATCAACGACTCGCCCACCGACCGCCACCTCGGCAGCGTCACCTTCTCCCTGGAGGTGGGCGCCTAAGCACCTGCAGGATGGCGGGTTATTATTATTTTTTACACGTAATTCCTTGTTATTCTCTCCAGACATTCACTGTACAAGCACAACTACACCCAGTTGCTCACGTCTTCTTCATCATTAGGACATTTAATCAAACTAAAATAGATTATTTCTTTTTGCCTTGGCTATGCAAATGAAATTAAAACTTAATTCTTGGTGCACATAAAGTATGTTAGAATATGGTTTTGTGTGACAGTGCACTAATTTGTTGCGCATGTGTTTTTAAAAACATGTATATTTGAAGGAATATCATGCAAATGAATGCACTGTACTTACACAATAAAAAGAGAAAAATCTTGCCTTTCTTTATATAAGTATATATACAGTATGTTAAGGCTGGTAATGCATGTCATTAACTTAAAAAAAATGATATTGTGTGCCTTGTGTGTGTATCGCTTTAAGAAAAACCATGAGAAGATTTAGGCCCACCAAAAAGGGGGGGCCACCAGAGATTGTGGGCGTGCACTGCAAAAACTGAAATCTAAGTAAGGGTGATATTTGCTTATTTTCTGTCTGATAAGATCATTGTTCTCACTAAGCAGATTTGATGTTAGAGTGTTTTACTTGTTTTAAAGGTTTTGGTCCTAAATTATCTCAGAAAGATAGTACAGCTTGTTGCTGAGATTTTATGACCTATATTGAGTAAAACATGCTTGAAACGAGAATATCAACTGTTGCAAAGCTGTGTCATCAACACTCACAAGTATCAAACTCATTTCTTAAAGTAATCATTTCTTGTTTCAAGCATGAAAAAAAAATCATGACTTTGACACAATTGTGTCTCATAATTAAAACAGATGACAGCGAAATGGACTTTGCTGTTTTATTTTCAATGAAACAAGAGAAAATACGTACTCATATAGTAGTACAGTTGGCACAGTACAGTAAACTGACAGTTAATATTTAAACATTTAACATGTGACATTTCAAACAATTTTGAACAAATAGTTCATGCACATTCAGATAAATTCCTCAAAATTACAATTAAAACAATTTTGCCCGGGTGCCGGGCTTTATATATGCGCACTAATTGACTGAAAGAGCACGCACTTGGCGCGATGTCATTTTATCGATGGAAAAATGCATTTTTAGACAATATGATTTGCCTGAGTGGCTAGTAGACCCCAAAAGTAACAAGCGGTTGCCTTGTAGCCTTCCATTAAGAAAAATAAACTAGTTTTTAGTATAAGTTTGCTGGTTTCAATAAATGTAATGCGAGCGCATATCAGTATGTCAAGATAATGGCACTAGCATTTACTTAATTTAAGAATATTTTTCTACATATCGAGCAAAAAGGTCTCTCTTTTTTTTCTACCAAGAAAAGTGCACTTGTTATTAGTGAGATAATACTTATTTTAAGGTTTAGCTAATTTTACTTGTTTTGGAAAGTCTTGACAAGCCAAATTTTCTTGTTCTATTGGCAGATCATTTTCCTTAGTTCAAGTAAAATACCCCTCATTTTTGTATTTTTTTTCTCTTGTTTTTGAACACTGACTTTTTGCAGTGTGGCTTCCACGTACCTCTAAAATAGGGCGGTCAACAGGGGATGGATTTATGACCCCAGGAAGTAGGCATGGCCTAAACCGGAAACAGGACGTAAACATCATATCTGATGGTCATTTTAATGTTGTCGTTTTTTTAAAGCTGTCCACCATCTTGGTTGTAGTCCTTAATTATTTATGACTCCTACAGGCTGACAAGGGTATTATAGTTTGTAGTTTTGGCATGTATTAGCCATCTTTAAAGCTTTGAAAAACTACAAAATTAAAATAGCCGTCGGATATGATGTATATTTCCTGTCTCCGGTTTAGGCCGTGCCTACTTCCTGGGGTCATAAATCAATCCCCTGCTGAACCCCCTATTTTAGAAGTACGTGGAAGGCATGCCCACTTCCTGGGGGGGTCATAAACCCCCCTCACTTCCGGTCATAAAACAATCCCCCCACCCCATCATTAACATAACATCCCACCCCCCGGATTGTAAATAACGTAAATAATTCAATGTATATACTCCAATGATTAACTTGTGTGATGACTGTATTATGATGATAGTATATATTTGTACCATGAATTGATTAATGTGGACCCCGACTTAAACATGTTGAAAGACTTATTCAGGTGTTACCATTTAGTGGTCAATTGTACGGAATATGTACTGTACTGTGCAACCTACTCATAAAAGTCTCAATCAATCAATCAATCCCTCGGTGGCCCCCCTTTTTTGGTGGGCCTAAATCTTCTACCATGTGACCGATACAGCTGCTGTGTCGTTTGACTGCAACGCACCAAACCTTATCAGGAATCGCTCCTTCTGCTCACGAGTAACAGCTCGAACTAAACGAAGTCGAAAAAAAGTGACGGAAAAAACCCAGAATTTAAACCAATTCAAGGTGTTCAAGAATGGAATTTTAAAAAGACAGTTCTTAGGTCCACTCGTAAAAACTTCATCCAGGATTTAGGTTCAATCTAAAGGGGAACTGCACTTTTTTTGGAATTTTGCCTATTGTTCACAATCATTTTTTTTTAATGCATTCTAACTTGTAAATAAAAGTCAGCATCCAGCGGAGCCAATGGGAGCTCCTCTATTTCGCCCATAAAATCAGATAAATAAATAAGGTGCCAACAATACTCCATTTACATTTAGTGACTTGAATATTAACCAAGTATTAGTGATATTGTTATTATAAGCGCTAACGCAAACAAACTATTTATAGCAGCGCCGGTATCACCAGCTTGTGTGCCTATGTTGACATCATTGAGTGGTCTGCTGCTCCCTGAAAGTTTATAGTAGATCATAAATCATACATCTCACCTGGACAGAAGAAGTCTGAGTGGGTATTCCGATAAATTGGGACACTCTGACAGCAATTTAGAAAATTGGCGAGGACGACGCGAAAAGACGTAAATAATCTTGCAGCATTCACTACTTTGTCGGCTGGAAGACTCATTGTGCTAAATCGGAAGGCAACAGCGCCTCCTTGCCACACCCGCTGGATTAAAGATGTCCTGTATTTTCTCAAACTGGAGAAGGTTAGGCGGACATTGAATGGTCGCTCTGCAATGTTTCAACAACTGTGGGGTGCCTTTCAGAGATATGTGGGAGAAACAGATCTTCAAATGAACCCTGGAGGAGTTATGGTGTGGGGTTGTTTTTCAGGAGTTGGGCTTGGCCCCTTAGTTCCAGTGAAAGGAACTTTGAATGCTCCAGGATACCAAAACATTTTGGACAATTCCATGCTCTCAATCTTGTGGGAACAGTTTGGAGCGGGGCCTTTCCTCTTCCAACATGACTGTGTACCAGTGCACAAAGTAAAGTCCAGAAAAACATGGATGACAGAGTCTGGTGCGGATGAACTTGACTGGCCTGCACAGAGTCTTGACGTGAACCCAATAGAACCCCTTTGGGATGAATTAGAACGGAGACTGAGAGCCAGGCCTTCTCGACCAACATCAGTGTGTGACTTCACCAATGCGCTTGTGGAAGAATGGTGGAAAATTCCTATAAACACACACCGCAACCTTGTGGACAGCCTTCCCAGAAGAGTTGAAGCTGTAATAGCTGCAAAAGGTGGACCGACAGCATATTGAACCCTATGGGTTAGGAATGGAATGGCACTTGACATCTGTCTACAGTTCCTTTATTTGTTTACTGTCAATGTTATGACTATTATTTTCTCTTTTAAGCATCAATATTATGTATGTACACATTTACATATATGTAGTTTTGAATTGTTTTATTTTACTTGTGGGGGGAACAGCATCTGATGTATTTGTGTTTACTTTTGTCAATAAACAAATGAAAAAAAAAAATGAAAAAAAAGACGATATTCGGCCATAGCCACGCTTACTCGCTGCACGTATATTGTACGTCAGCGGCCAATTTCGGCTTTTGTAACCTGTTTATAAAAAAGTTTTATCATATAATTGACATACCCAATATAATTTGTAGTGTGAGACGACGCAAACTGACGCATGAAAATTAAAAAAAAAATGATACCCACCCTTTGATGAGGCGTCGACTTCATCGTGCCACGCTTATTAACATGCTTACAAGTGTAAGAAGAAGTTAACCTACATATTGTAAACAAATGAAATAGTATACTCACCCATGTAACGCCTGATAGTCTTGCTGGCGGCGAGTATTCAGGAGGGGGGCGATGACGGCGTGTTCCTGGGAGGCGAGTCTCTTCACATTAAGATGACAGAGTAACCCATTGTTGGTTGTGTGTTTTCAGCCATATTGTACTGAGCAGGCAGGACAGAGTCACTTCATCATAATAAACCCCCATTTCCTCTTCTTTGGTTATCATCACACTTTAAGGTGTTGGATGACCTTCTTTTCTTGTCTTTTATTGGACTCAGCAGCCATGACAGAGACACGTGTACTGCTTTCCCACATCCCCACAAACATAATATCCTGTTCTATGGTTATCATCACACTTTATTTGAGATTCACAAAGATCATCCCTTAGAGAGCTTTGTTTACATTACTTTTGTCAACCCTTTGTTTTGTTTTCTGCCAGGACAGAGGCATGTGTACCACTTCCACGTTACATTACCGGTTGTATGGTTATCATCACATATTTATGATTTCTGACATTACTAATAGACTTTTGTGTTGCCAGTGGTATCACCTCTGACATTTTTATGTGACTTGATGGGTGCATTTTCTCCTTCAGAAAGCCTTGACCATATTCCAAATAGAACTTTAGGGGACTTGCAATTGGTAGTGCAATACTGTAGAGGAGGGATCTTTAACCATTTCCAGTCCAAGGACCCCAAAACTGATGGAGTAAGGACCCCCTAGTCAATATCTTGTGTAAAAATGTGTTTTATATCTAAATGGTCATAATTGTTATCGTGCAATATTAAGATAATCAAAAAGTGGTGCCGCTAACTACCAAATAGCGCACTAATCCCTAGCTGGCAACCCAGCACACTAATCGCTATCTTGCAACTAAGCAGCTAATCGATATTTGGCAACTGGCATGCTAATTACTAGTTAGAAACCCAGCACGCTAATGGCCAGCTAGCAACTAGGCCACTAATCGATAGCTGGCAACTGGCATGCTAATTAGTAGTTAGAAACCCTGCACACTAATCGCTAGCTCGCAACTACGCCGCTAATCGCTAGCTGGCAACTGGCATGCTAATTGCTAGTTAGAAACCCAGCACGCTAATCACTAGCTCGCAACTAAGCCGCTAATCAATAGCTGGCAACTGGCATGCTAATTGCTAGTTAGAAACCCAGCACGCTAATCGCGAGCTAGCAACTAAGCCGCTAATCGATAGCTGGCAACTGGCATGCTAATTGCTAGTTAGAAACCCAGCACGCTAATCGTGAGCTCGCAACTAAGCCGCTAATCGATAGCTGGCAACCGGCATGCTAATTGCTAGTTAGAAACCCAGCACGCGAATCGCTAGCTCGCAACTAAGCCGCTAATCGATAGCTGGCAACTGGCATGCGAATTGCTAGTTAGAAACCCAGCACGCTAATCGCTAGCTCGCAACTAAGTCGCTAATTGATAGCTGGCAACTGGCATGCTAATTGCTAGTTAGAAGCCCAGCACGCTAATCGCGAGCTCGCAACTAAGCTGTTAATCGATAGCTGGCAACTGGCACGCTAATTGCTAGTTAGAAACCCAGCACACTAACCGCTAGCTCGCAACTAAGCCGCTAATCGATAGCTGGCAACTGGCAAGCTAATTGCTAGTTAGAAACCCAGCACACTAATCGCTAGCTCGCAACTAAGCCGCTAATCGATAGCTGGCAACTGACATGCTAATTGCTAGTTAAAAACCCAGCACACAAATCGCTAGCTCGCAACTAAGCCGCTAATCAATAGTTAGAAACCCAGCACGCTAATCACGAGGTCGCAACTAAGCCGCTAATCGATAGCTGGCAACTGGCATGCTAATTGCTAGTTAGAAACCCAGCACGCTAATTGCTAGCTCGCAACTAAGCCACAAATCAATAGCTGGCAACTGGCATGCTAATTGCTAGTTAGAAACCCAGCACGCTAATCGCGAGCTCGCAACTAAGCCGCTTATCGATAGCTGGCAACTGGCATGCTAATTGCTAGTTAGAAACCCAGCACGCGAATCGCTAGCTCGCAACTAAGCCGCTAATCGATAGCTGGCAACTGTGGCTCTAATCGCTAGCGGGTAACTGGCACCCTAATCGCTAGCTGGCAACTACAGCACTATTTGCCAGAGCGGTTTATAGAGAGAGTACGGCCAACTCGGTATCAAAGTTGGAAGCAAACATGACGCCCTGCAGTCACGTGATGGGCTTTTGACCAATCAGAGAGAGTGTGGCCAGGGGATCTCCTAAATGGTTGGTCAAAAACCCCTCACGTGACTACAGGGCGCCGTGTTTGCTTCCAACTTTGAAACTGAGCTTGCAACTATAGCGCCAATCGCTATCTGGGAATTAGTCTGCCAATTGTTAGCTGTTAACTAGTTGGCATCTAGAGCGCAAACCGTTATCTGGCAACGAGAGCGCTAATTTAAACCATGTAATTAGTTTGCAAATTGATAGCTGTCAACTAGTCTGCAAAAATCGCTAGCTGACAACTAGTCTGCAGCTCGATAGCTGGCAACCAGAGCGCAATTCACTGTCAACTAGAGCGCTCATTGCTATAGCTGTCAAATAGTCTGCAAATCGTTAGCTGTCACCTAGTCAGCAACTCGCAGGCTGGCAACTAGTTTGCAAATTGCAAGCTGTCAACTTGTCCGCAAATTGCTACCTGGCAACTAGAGCGCAAATTGCTATCTGGGAATAAGTCTGCAAATCGTTAGCTGTCCACTAATCGGCAACTCAATAGCTGGCAACTAGATCACTAATTGCAATCAGGCAGTTAGTTTGCAAATGGCTAGCTGTCAACTAATCTGCAAAAATCACTCACTGGCAACTAGTCCGAGAATCGTTAGCCGTCAACTAGTCGGCAACTCGCTAGCTGGCAACGAGAGCGCAAATTGCTATCTAGCAACTACAACGCTAATTTTAAGCAGGCAATTAGTTTGCAAATTGCTAGCTGTCAACTAGTCTGCAATTCATTAGCGGTTATCTAGTCGGCAATTTGCTATCTGGCAACTACAACGCTAATTTTAAGCAGGCAATTAGTTCGCAAATTGCTAGATGTCAACTAGTCTGCAAAAATCGCTCGCTGGCAACTACTCCGCAACTCGCTAGGTAGCAACTAGTTCGCAGCTCGCTAGCTGGCAACCAGAGTGTAATTCACTGTCAACCAGAGCACTACTTGTTAGCTGTCAACTAGTCTGCAAATCGCTATCTGGTAAACTGTCCGCAAATTGTTAGCTGTCAACTAGTCGGCAACTCGCTAGCTGGCAAGTAGTTTGCAAATTGCAAGATGTCTACTCGTCCACTATATGGCACCTAATCCGCAAATCGTTAGCTGTTAACTAGTCAGCAATTCGTTAGCTGTCAACTAGTCTGCAAATCGCTACTAGGCAACTGGAGCACAAATTGTTATCTGGGAATAAGTCTGCAAATCGTTAGCTGTCCACTAGTTGGCAACTCGATAGCTGGCAACTAGAGCACTAATTGCAATCAGGCAGTTAGTTTGCAAATGGCTAGCTGTCAACTAATCTGCAAAAATCACTCACTGGCAACTAGTCTGAGAATTGTTAGCCGTCAACTAGTCGGCAACTCGCTAGCTGGCAATTAGAACGCAAATTGCTATCTAGCAACTACATCGCTAATTTTAAGCAGGCAACTAGTCTGCAAAAATCGCTCGCTGGCAACTTGTCTGCAGCTCGCTAGCTGGCAACCAGAGTGTAATTCACAGTCTACTAGATCGCTAATTGTTAGCTGTCAACTAGTCTGCAAATCGCTACTTGGCAACCTGTCCGCAAATCGTTAGCTGTCAACTAGTCGGCAACTCGCTAGCTGGCAACTAGTTTGCAAATTGCAAGCTATCAACTCGTCCTCAAATCGCTATATGGCAACTAAAGCGCAAATTGCTATATGGCACCTAATCCGCAAATCGTTAGCTGGCAACTAGAGTGTAATTCGCTGTCTACTAGAGCGCTAATTGTTAGCTGTCAACTAGTCTGCAAATCGCTACTTGGCAACCTGTCCGCAAATCGTTAGCTGTCAACTAGTCGGCAACTCGCTAGCTGGCAACTAGTTTACAAATTGCAAGCTGTCAACTCGTCCTCAAATCGCTATATGGCAACTAAAGCGCAAATTGCTATATGGCACCTAATCCGCAAATCGTTAGCTGGCAACTAGAGCGCAAATTGCTATCTAGCAACTACACCGCTAATTTTAAGCAGGCAATTAGTTTGCAAATTGCTAGCTGTCAACTAGTCTGCAAAAATCGCTTGCTGGCAACTAGTCCGCAGTTCGCTAGCTGGCAACCAGAGTGTAATTCACTGTCAACCAGAGCAATACTTGTTAGCTGTCAACTAGTCTGCAAATCGCTATCTGGCAACCTGTCCGCAAATAGTTAGCTGGCAACTAGTCGGCAACTCGCAAGCTGGCAACTAGTTTACAAATTGCAAGCTGTCAACTCGTCCTCAAATCGCTATATGGCACCTAATCCGCAAATCGTTAGCTGGCAACTAGTCAGCAACTCGTTAGCTGTCAACTAGTCTGCAAATCGCTAGCTGGCAACTTGAGCGCAAATTGCTATCTGGGAATAAGTCTGCAAATCGTTAGCTGTCCACTAGTCGGCAACTCAATAGCTGGCAACTAGATCACTAATTGCAATCAGGCAGTTAGTTTGCAAATGGCTAGCTGTCAACTAATCTGCAAAAATCCCTCGCTGGCAACTAGTCTGCAAATCGTTAGCGGTCAACTAGTAGGCAACTCGCTAGCTGGCAACTAGAGCGCAAATCGCTATCTGACAACTACAGTGCTAATTGCAAGCTAGCAACAAGTCTGCAAATCGCTATTTGGCAACTCGCTCGCTGGCAACAAGTTTGCAAATTGCTATCTGGAAGCTACTCCGCAAATGGCTCGCTAACTTAAATGCTAACATGAAAACAACAATAGTTGTTTTATGGGAGTAGGGGTGTCCATGCCAATGCCATTCATAAACACGACAGTGAACCTTCATGTTACATTTGTGAAAAAAGAACATGTCCAATCAAGTAAATAATTAACGACCCCCCCTGCAGTACCTCTACGGACCTCCGGGGGGACAGGCACCCCTGTTAAAGACCTCTGTTGCCGTGTACGTCAAGAGGTGATAATCCACGAGTTGTCCAACACTGTGTACTAAAATCGGTCGCCGCAAAAGAGGAGGGGAAAAAAAAGGACGACAGCGCTACAAAACAAGAACCAAACTTTTATTCAATTCGGCGACGCACTCCCCCTTCCCTCCCCCTCGTGTCATTAAGAAAGACAAGCTCATCACATAAGACATTCTTCTCAAGCAAAGCAGTCGAATGGTGAATTAACGGAAAGGCACAAAACTGTCAGGGGTCTGGTTAGTGATGGAATGTGCAGAGCTGAGGAGAACGCCATTAAACTATCGAACATTGCTGGTTTCTACCTTGAAAGGATCCACTAGTTGAGTTGTTTTTTTTGGCGAAAACCAAGAAAAATATTTTCTCCCAAAAGTGTGGTTGCAGTGCTGGTAAAGTTCAAGTCAATGTGCTGTTTACATTCATTCATTCTATACAGTAGAGTAGTATTAGTATTGTACATAGCATGGACATGCAGCCTACTTGATTCAGCCAGTGGCAAAGAATGGGGCAACCGGTGAGGCGGTTGCTAGGATACACAAAGGTTAAAGGTTCTTTTTTTTTTTTTGAAGTGCAGGAAGGAGGAAAAGGATTGTTTTAGTTCGTTTGTTTCAGGAAAGGTGAGAGGCGGAGGAGCGTGATTATACAGACTGGTAGCCGGTGCGACTCTTCCTGCGGCCAATCAGGTAAGAGATAAGCACGAGGACGATTAGGAGGCTGAGGGCCACGCCCACCGCCATGGGCACCAAAAAGCTCAAATCAGAGTCCAGGAAGCATTCCTGGGCTGATAGGCACACAAACACACAAGACAGCAGAGGTTAGTGCTGCTGGCTCGCTGTCAGGGGGCAACAAGAGGGAAGCAAGGAATGTTAGAAATCTTCAGTGGTTAGAAAATCCCTGGAAATGAGTCATAAAAGGAATCAAAAGTTAACATTTTTTCTTATTTCATACAAACAGGAAGAAAGTTCAGCATTGGGGAAAACCCCTATTAATGAAAAGTGCTGTGTTGAAAGTGGATAATAAAGTATAAAAGCAGTGTTTTATTTACAATTGACAGATTAATTAACAGATATTTTTATAAATACACAAAATTAACATTTATGCTAAGCTAAGATGCTAATTAAAAAAAATAAATTCTAAAGTTAGTTTAGTTCAGTTGTTCTGAAATAGTTGGGCGGGCATGTGTGACCTTGGGGATTATGCTTTATCAGTATCATGTTGACAAAACGTGTTCATTGTAGCTTGTAATCCAGACATCCTCATTTTGATAAAAATCTAAACAAATTTTGTGCTCCTCAATTTGAATTGATTATTTATTGAGTTTATTTAATACAAGGATGTTAAAGTTATTTGTTGTAAGTTGATCTATATTTTTTTGCTTTTTTGTATTATTTAATGTTAATAGGAATACATAGTTATGCAGAGGTGTACTTATAACAATTTATAGACAATTGATACTATTTATATTGGCACTTTAAGTGGGGAAATGGAATGTTTTCTTCTTCCTGTGGTGGGCGTAACAGAAAATAATTGAGACGCACTAGTTTAGTTTCTAATGTCACTACCATTAATTGATTAACGTGGACCCCGACTTAAACAAGTTGAAAAACGTATTCGGGTGTTACCATTTAGTGGTCAATTGTACGGAATATGTACTGTACTGTGCAATCTACTAATAAAAGTTTAAATCAATCAATAGTAAGTTGTGTGGAGAATGCATATATTTTATTTCTTTATCCATCGTCATGTTTAAAGCAGCTAATATTTTCCAATGTGTACACTTGGTGTTTTTTCCTTATGCTCGTTAGTGAACTCTGTGTTTCACCTTGAAGGCCTGGAATGTCTGCTGGGAGTATTATGTACTCCCTTTTTGTGGAAGAAGCCTTATCGGTGTAGAACCAAAAGGCTGTATTTCTTTCTGGGCAGGAAGGGCTGTTTTCGTACTAAATAAGCTGACTCTTTCAATTAGATTTTTAGACCTCTTCTTGATGCTGCTATTATCGCATTGTAAGGGCTGGTCTCCTAAAGCTTTAGTACAACTTGATAATATTGCTGTTCTGTCTTGGTGGTCCTTCTTACTCAACATATACAGTATGTCATCCAAAAGAATTTGGGATTGACCAGTGACTTGTATTCCCTGAGAGGAAGACTAGTCAGTTGATTTACAGAAATTTATATTTTGCTTGACTCGATTTATAACTAACATTGAGCTAAATAGCAAAGCTTTGTATAAAGACAAAATTGAACAATGATACCAAACTAACTTGCAATTCTAAACTGATTTAGGTTTTGTTTTCGTGTCTGTTTGCTTATAAGAGAACTTTGGAAGAGTTGGTAGTTTTTTAGAGACAAATACTTGTACTGGTTCTGATGCTACGCTAATTTAAGGATTAAACAATGACACACTGTCAAGTGTCAAAAAAAGTATTTCAAGGTTAAAACAATTCTACTAAGTAACCATTTTCTGTTCATAAAAATGTTTGATGTTATGTTTAGAGGCAGTCTAAAAATGTCAATTTGTAGGCTAAAGTGTGTGCTGAATTTATACCATTTGCGTTAAGATAAAATATTATGCTAAACGCTTCACGGTGGCAGAGGGGTTAGTGCATCTGCCTCACAATACGAAGGTCCTGAGTAGTCTTGGGTTCAATCCCGGGCTCAGGATCTTTCTGTGTGGAGTTTGCATGTTCTCCCCGTGACTGCGTGGGTTCCCTCCGGGTACTCCGGCTTCCTCCCACCTCCAAAGACATGCACCTGGGGATAAGTTGATTGGCAACACTAAATTGGCCCTAGTGTGTGGATGTGAGTGTGAATGTTGTCTATCTGTGTTGGCCCTGCGATGAGGTGGCGACTTGTCCAGGGTGTACCCCGCCTTCCGCCCGATTGTAGCTGAGATAGGCTCCAGCGCCCCCCGCGACCCCAAAGGGAATAAGCGGTAGAAAATGGATGGATGGATGGACTATGCTAAACGCGTAGAGCCATTTATGTTTTCTGTCCAGACACAGGTGCTACCACTCATATTTTGGCAAGAAAAACACAATCCATCAGTTTTCTACCGCTTGTCCCTTTTGGGGTCATAATAGTCTCAAAATGTTAAATCTAATAATTCATAGGCTGTTAAAATGTGTGCTAAATTTATACAAATTATGCTAAGATAAGATGCTATGCTAATCATGTAGCTTCATTTACGTTTTCTGTCCAGACACAGGTGGCACCACTCAAATATTGGCTAGAAAAGCTCATTTTTAGTCTCAAAATGTCAAATCCAGACTTTTTTAGGCTGTTAAAATGTGTGCTAAATATATACCAATTATGCGAAGACAAATGCTATGCTAAATGTTCACTTTATTTACGTTTTCTGTCCAGACAAAGGTGGTATCGCTCACATTTTGGCTAGAAAGGCACATGAATAGCCTCAAAATGTTAAATCTAGCCGTTTGTAAGCTGTTAAAATGTTTGCAAAATGTATTTTAATGTAAATGCTATGCTGAATGACGTTACAATAGGCTTCTTATGTTTTTTGTCAAGACACAGGCGGTATTACTGATATTTTGGCTAGAAAGGCACTTTTATATGTTCAAAATGTCAAATTTAGTCATTTGTAGGCTGCTAAAATGTCTGCTAAATTTACAACAATGATATTAAGATAAAATACTATGCTAAACGTGTAGCTTCATATACGTTTTCTGTCCAGACACAAATGGTACCAATCATATTTTGGCTAGAAAAGCAAATTTTTGGTCTCAAAATGTCAAATGTAATCCTTTGTAGGCTGTTAAAATGTGTGCTAAATATATACCAATTATGCTAGGCTAAATGTGTAGAGTCATTTACGTTTTCTGTCCAGACACAGGTGGCACCGCTCATAATTTGATTAGAAAACCACATTAAGTCTTAAAATGTTAGATCTAGTCTTTTGTAGGCCGTTATGTGTGCAAAATGTATGCCAATTATGCTAAGGTAAAATGCTATGCTGAACAAAGCTACAATAGGCTTGTTTTGTTTTCTGTCCAGACACAGATAGAATTACTCAAATTTTGGCTTGAAAGGCACTTTTATACATTAAAAATATAAAATCTCGTCATTTGTAGGCTGTTAAAATGTCTGCTAAATTTATACCAATTATGCTAAGATAAAATGCTATGCTAAACGTGTAGCTTATTTTACGTTTTCTGTCCAAACACAGGTAGGATGACTCAAATTTGGCACTTTTATACATTCAAAATATCAAATCTTGTCATTTGAAGGCTGTTAAAATGTCTGCTAAATTTATACCAATTATGCCAAGATAAAATGCTGTGCTAAACGTGTAGCTTCTTTTACGTTTTCTGTCCAGACACAGGTGATACCACTCATAAGTATTTTGGCTTGAAAACATTTATATGCTCAACATGTGTGCTAAGATAAAATGCTAAGCTAATCAAAGCTACAGTAGGCTTTGTTTTACGTTTTCTGTCCAGACACAGGTGATACCACTCATAAATATTTTGGCTTGAAAACATTTATATGCTCAACATGTGTGCTAAGATAAAATGCTAATCTAATCAAAGCTACAATAGGCTTTGTTTTACGTTTTCTGTCCAGACACAGGTGATACCACTCATAAATATTTTGGCTTGAAAACATTTATATGCTCAACATGTGTGCTAAAATAAAATGCTAAGCTAAACGAAGCTACAATAAGCTTTGTTTTACGGTTTTTGTCTAGCCAGTCATATTTTGGCTGCAAAGGAACTTTTCTATACACAAAATGTGATATGTGTGCTATATTTATGCACTGTAAATTATTTGCCACATGCCAAGATTTAAAATTTTATTTCTAAAATATTCTCTAGTTTTAAGAGCTACTTACTTATTTTTAGTCATTGACTAACATACATTTTTGCACGAGTCATACCAGAGACTCTAAAAATGGGACCCATTATCTCCCTGTTTGGCCCTCAGCATCAAGGGTTGGAATTGGGGGTTAAATCACCAAAAATGATTCCCGGGCGCGGCCACCGCTGCTGCTCACTGCTCCCCTCACCTCCCAGGGGGTGAACAAGGGAATGGGTCAAATGCAGAGGACACATTTCACCACACCTAGTGTGTGTGTGACAATCTAGGGTTGGAATTGGGGGTTATATCACCAAAAATGATTCCTGGGCGCAGCCACCGCTGCTGCTCACTGCTCCCCTCACCTCCCAGGGGGTGAACAAGGGGATGGGTCAAATGCAGAGGACAAATTTCACCACACCTAGTGTGTGTGTGACAATCAAGGGTTAGAATTGGGGGTTATATCACCAAAAATGATTCCTGGGCACAGCCACCGCTGCTGCTCACTGCTCCCCTCACCTCACAGGGGGTGAACAAGGGGATGGGTCAAATGCAGAGGACACATTTCACTACACCTAGTGTGTGTGACAATCATTGGTACTTTAACTTAACGTAATTTATGAACCGCAAGTTGAATAATGCTTGTTTTCAAAATAAAATACTTATTTCTATCTTAAAAGTCCTGATAATTTGTTAATGTAGGATGCCTTATCAAGTAAAAGTATCTGCCCATGCATCTAGTTAATTTCACTAGTTTTTAGCATTTTTCTTATTTTATTTACTTTTTTAATTTTTTTTTTTATTTAATACTAAAATAAACTGCTTGAACAAGCTTATTTTCGGTTTTCTGCCTAGACATGGGTGGTATCCCTCATGCTTTGGCTGAAAGATCACATTTGTATTACCAAATTGCCAAATTCTGGCGATTAGTAAGAGGTTGAGAAGTGGAATCAAAGTAGAAAGCGAACACCAAACAGCAAGGCCAACAAGAGAGGAACACAGGCAGCGGTTAAGTGATTAAAAATGAGGAAAGAAAGAAAAGAAAAATCACCAGAAAGGTGTCAAAAGGTGTCTAGAAAGACTCGTAACCGCTGGCCATGTTTCTCTTTCTCCCGATGAAGTAGGCCAGCAGAACGATAAGAATGAGAACAAGCAGGGCAACTCCGACGACTACGGCAACAAGGAAGCTCTCCGAGTCCGTCTGGCATTCCTCAGCTAGATGAAAGTGAAGAGAGCAGAGGTCAGCGTCTTATGGCACAACATTAAAAGTAGGGAAAAAGATGGTGAGTTAACAGTAAACGAGAGGTTAGTACCAAAACAGGTTCAACAAATAAATACATGTATACTCAGATGAGCCAGGACAGCAACACTTTTATTTGCATGAATCTCAAAAACAACTAAAAACGATCAAGACTGTGAGATCCAGGTGGTGAGAGCAACCTTACACACACATTCCCTTTGTTTACCACGTGCCATGCTGCAGGAGACACACATATAGTCGTCATGATGAGCCAAATATTAAAAGGAATCCCAAACCCTTCTACTGGAAAGGCACTATTAGCTTAGTCGCGGCTGACAAGTGAGAAAATGCAGAGCTGAAAATATCAACACAAGTTGCTCTGCTGCAATTGTTCAAACGCACACAAAGTCCTGGGTAAGTCACGTTTAAAATGCTAGGAGAGAAAAAAAAATCAGGCGACACAGTTGTCCCACTTGGAACATAAAAAAGGAGTTTTAGGCCTAAAAAATTTCAAAAATAGTACAATCATTTTTTTTAAGTCAAAAATCTGATTATTATATGGACAGAGATCATAAAGAAGTACAATTACTAGTACAAGTTGTATATTACAAAAACTCTTAAAGAGACATTATTCTCTTCATGTTTTCTTTGTAATAGTCACATTTTATTCTTGTCACATTTTCTTGATACCCGTAACTTTTGTCCTAATGATGTTATTCGTGTAACCATGAGACATTCTTTGTTATATTTGGAATTTTTTTTTTTCAAACTAAGAAATTCTCTTGTGACTTTACGACTTAATACCTGTAACTTTAGGACATTTTGCGTGTAACATTCGGGCATTTTTCTTTGGGAAGTTTCTGTCATTTTAAGACTTAATTTGTTTCAGTTGAACTTATGCCGTTGTCGTCTTTGTAACTTTACGATTTTTTGCTTGAAACATTGACTTTTTTCTTAGAATGCAACCATTTTTGTCCACCAATTTGACGATGTTATTCCCGTAACTTTACAACTTTTTCCTTTGTTACAGTTGGACTTATTTTCTTGTCTTTGTAACTTTACGATTTTTTGCTTGAAACATTTAGACTTTTTTTTTTTAAAAGCCGACCATTTTTGTCCGCCAATTTGACGATGTTATTCCTGTAACTTTACAACTTTTTCCTTTGTTACAGTTAGACTTATTTCCTTGTCGTCTTTGTAACTTTACCATTTTTTGCTTGAAACATTCAGACTTTTTTCTTAGAAATCGACCATTTTTGTCCGACAAGTTTACGATGTTATTCCTGTAACTTTACGACTTTCCCCCCTTGTTACAGTTGGAATTGCTTCCTCATCATTTTTTACAAATTTTATCCCATGACTTTATTCTTATAATTTAATGACTTTTTTTGTCGTAATCTGGTAACTTTTCCCTCGCAATTTTATGATGTTATTCCTCAAACGTGACTTTTTTTAATTACAGTCAAACTTCTTTCCTCATACCCCTACATATTCTCTCTGGTGATTTTACAATTTGGTCCCTGTAACTTTACAACTTTTTTCTTGTAATTTGACAAACTTTTCCTTGCAATTTTACGATGTTAATCCTCTAACTCAGTCCTTCTCAATTTGGGGAACATGCTTTTTTTTCTGTACCGGAATATGACGTGTACCAACGGTGGGGGACGAGGAAAGGTTTAATGTTAATAAACCTACAATGTTATGGACAAATTATACTATTTATTGTCACGATGGAGATGGGGGGGAGAAATATTTTCTACTCTCTAGGGCGGGCGTAACAAAAATTGAGAAGCACTGCTATAACTTGAGTTGTTTATTGTTACAGTCAGACTACTTTCCATATAAACTTACATTAAATCTAGTGATTTTAAAAGGTTATTCCTCTTAATTGACGATATTTTGCCTGTAACTTTAGGACTTTTTTCGTACAACTTTAACTTTTCTCATAAATTTACAAAATAATTTGGGTTAACTTAATTTAGATAAAATATTATTTTTTTTTCCAATGTGTCGGCACTAATACTCCTTCCTAGGACCAAATAAGACAGCACGTCTACAAATGAGCAAAACACGAAATTCAAACTGGCTTGTCGATGCAAAAAAGAACCCTCTTCCACCCACCCACACCCACACACACACACACACACCTTTTCTTCTGAGGTTCTAATAGGGCTGCAGTGCTATTTCCTTAAATTTTGGTTTGGGTGCACAGAAACCCCAGAAAGTTAATTATAAATCAGGGCATGTTTGAATTAAAACAATCTGGGATTTAGTGATTTTATTGAAACAAATCTATATATTTACAACTAATTCATAATCCTATCTAATGTGACAAAAATCTTGGAAATCATCATTTTGAATGATCCAGTTTTGTGCGACATGTGAAACATGCACTCACTCTCAGTTTGTGTTGCTGCACCTCAAATTAGGATTTGTCCATTTTACGATAGTCAAGCGAGACTAACGCAGTTAGTCACATGACCAAGTTACATATTAACTTGACTGCAGCCTTCAGAGCCTGGATCAAAGCATATCATCATCATCGTCACGTGACACAGTTTCCAAGTACAAATGCAGAAACACAAGGTAAAAGAGCATCTTAGTGCAATTATATGAAAATATACCTTAAATGAAATGTAGTATCTACACAACGACTTCCCTTTTCAGAACCTAGTGTCCAGCACATGTATGCAAAACACTTTACATTTTCTGACTTGTGCAAGTGTCTGCACACCCTCGAAGCAGCAGACGCTGTGATGTACATCAGCTAAGGTTTGATTATTTTCCAGATTTGTCTCCGCTTAACACATCAAAACGTCCTCAAAGGGGGAAACAAAAAGGTTTGATGGACATTCTAAAACAACACAAATTTAATGTTGCTCATTTCCTTCCATACCTTGATGATTGGTTTCGCAAAGACTAAAACTATCTTAATTTTTTGTACTTTTGTGAAGGATTTGTATCTAAATCCTGAAGGGAATATTCATTGTTTTCAATGTAAATGATAATGAAGATGATCAGTCAAACAAAAAAGAAGAAAAAGGAAAATAAAATGTGCAAAGAGGTTAAATCATGTGAAAGGAAACAGAGTGTTTGCAGAGCAAATGCAAGATTTTGAAGTTCCGTCCAAACAATATATATGCCGATAAGATTATTTGTTTAGTTTGATTACATTATATTTGACATGGATTGGGACTAAAACAGCAATATTTTGCATTTCCTCTATCACAAAAAACAACAAACAAAAACAACAACATTGGAGAACAAAAAACAGAATAAAAAAATGGGGTGCAGACAAGTTTGGTCCTTGAGAAAAAAAAAAGATTGTCCCTGCAGATTCTAAGAAATGCTTTTTGTGCATGTTTCAATTCATTTGGGTGTAAGAAAAGACATTTCTGAAGGTGGGTGAATTGTCAAGAGCCAATTGAGTTCATTGCACATGATTCCAAGGACCAGGCTTCCCTGCCATATTTGATGAGTGATCTGCAAAAGTGGCCTCTCAAAGGGTCTGATATCCAACATAGGTCTTTCTTCGACCAATCACGTAAGCGATCACTACAATGACAATCAAGCCAGCCAGAGCAGCACCAACAATGATTGGGATTAAGATGCCGGTGTCATCCAATGGACACTCATGGGCTGCAGACGAAAAGAGAGTCAGTTAATGGGCGCGTCAGACTTTGATCCCTTATCCACTGCATAGTACCTACTCATCTCACGTCGACTCTACTCGCCATTTCTTATTGGCAAAATTCCAATACTAGAAATTCGTATTTTTTAATAAACGTTTTAATTATTGGTAGGCGGTCAGGCAGGCTTTCCAGTGCGCTGCATTATTACGCTCCATAGTTTTCCACTTTGCTGCTGTGCTGCCTGCAGTTCCTCTTAGATAAACCGTTCAATGCAGTGCGTTTTTTGAGGGACTATTTCCAAGTGGAAGATACAAAAAACGATCCAAAGCGAGGCGAGTAGAGTTGGATCAGTACTATGCAGTGGAAATGCGGCATCTGTGACACCAAAATGTTGCAACACAAGTTTGTCGTTTGAATGAATCCCTGACGAATGACAGGCTCGCTAAGGACTAAGAACATTGTGTATGAAGTGTCCATGATTGGATATTGAACATTATGTATTAAGTACTTGAAAAGTCATTTCAACAACACATTATATACTCACAGGACTTGTATAAAAACGGATACGTCATATTGATACTTTGTTTCCCATTGGGTTTTCACTTTGATGTTTTTATTCTGTTTTTTCAAGACTATAATGTACCTGGACTTATGCGGTATCAGGTTTTATATCAGGGGTTCTAAACCTTTTTGACCACGAGGCCCAACTTTTCCACGACAAAAGGGGCCTAAGACCCACACACACATTGAATTAGTAATTTTAGTCTTGATCTTAATCGTATTGAATAATTATATCTAACCTACTTACAGTTTACAACCTGTTCCAATGTTATGAAACCATGTGTTAATCACAAAGATTATTATTCATGTAACACATAAACCTTAGGCTCAGGGCAGGCTGATTTGAAAAATAAGTACTGTACTAACCAAATACACTGCATAAGAAGGGATTCATGAATAACTGACAAAAATAAGTTTACATACAATAATGGTACGCTAAAATAAACTAAATTAATAATGAATATGTTTCTTAACTAAACTGAATATACAGCTTCACCACTTTATTTATCATTTTTGCGCTTAAGATACTTCTATGACTTTAGCTCCAGACTTATTCTGCTTGTTTGAGGCAGAGTCATGTATAAAGAGAGTTTGGCCAACTAAAAAACAAGTGCCATGACTGCTACCAAGGATGCATGCAATTGCTGTTGTTTTGACATTAGTTTTTCTGAGGAAATAAACCAAAGTAATATGTCTATATATCGTTCTAAACATACTCCAGCTCATAAACCTGCAATAAAACATGCTTTTATTTTGTGAAAATAGAATTTTGACACTCTGCTGCTACATTCCTGCAGAATTTTGTAAGCAGCAGGCACCCAAAGGCGCAATACACGTTAAAAAAATACACAGAACGACCAAAAAAATAACGTATTACCCAAATTTTGCCAAAATCTTCATTAGCTTTTGACCAACAATCACAGATAAATTGTGACTTTTGAGGGAAGTATATCACTGGTAGTGTATTTGTAATTACTGTATGTATCAATTATTAAAGAATTATTCTAAATTATCTTTTTTGTCGCATGCTAATAAGTGAGTAAGTGTATTTTAGTATTTATTTTCCCTTATTTTTGCACAATAACTTCGATGTGGTTACACTAACGAGCAGTAGAGAATATGGAGTGACTATTGGTCCAGAACATATTTTGCTTAAATCGTTATTTACATGTTGTAAGTTTTAAATATGACATTTCCAGTTCATTTGATCATTTATTATTAAGCCCAAAATTAGGTTTCTTTTACTCTTTCAATGTCCGTCTATTTGTATTTGTGTTTGACTTTCTCTTCTATGGTTACTAAATTGCATTCATTTAGTTTTAATTAGATTTAAAGATAATCTGTTTTTGGCAGACTATCTCTTAATTGTATTAAATGTATTCGTCTTCTGTTATTATTTGTATTAGCTTCTGTGTGTTTGCCTGGCACAAGATGCTGTAATCGGTGGCTCTCTAATGTTTTACATGAACCATCTCTTCCCATATTTGGCTTCTCTCCGGGTTGTAGGTAAAGTGATGTAAAAGCTCCTCACACTTTTTGCGGTTATAACAGCCCCCTACTGCACAACAGGGCATTTTTACACATAGAAAAACTAATGAGTAAATGCCGCAAACACATAGCATCAGCTCAAAGTTAGTAGCAGTTATGGCGCCCTGTAGTCACGTAAATGCTTTTTTTGACCAATCATTGAGGTTATAGAGAAGATCGCCTGAAACCGAGTTGGCCATCCTCTCTTTAGACACCACTCTGATTTGAGATGGTCATTACTGGCACAATTGGTGGAAAAGTGTATTACAACTAAGTGCCGCTTTGGCCCACAGCTGAAAAGCAGATACTTTTGGCGGTCCACTGGGAGGCGCAATGGTTAAAAAACACACTCATATTTTGCAATCTAAAAATTTAATTTTGGTCATCTAAGACCAGATTTTAATGCTATGGTCATTATTATGGTTGTAGTTAGTGGTGGTTGTAATTAGAGTATGTCTAGGGCTGTCAAATGATCAGATTAATCACATTTTGGAATTTGGATTAATCATGATGATCACAGGCGATTACTCGCTTGCTTAGTTAAAGGGGAACTGCACTTTTTTGGGGAATTTTGCCTATCATTCACATTCCTTGTGTAAGACAATAACACGTTTTTCTTTTTTTATGCATTCCAATCAGTAAATAAATGTGATCCACACTCATCTAAGAATGGAGCATATTCTGCCTATAAAGCCCTTAAAAAACATATGTACATGTAATATGTAATATTTACATATTTTGCTCACAGCACATTTATTTTAAAAAACACATGTCTTTTGTTTTTTTCTTTAACATCACTGATTATTACTCACTGCAGACTTCAAAAGAGCCAACAAACATAATAAAACATCACTTACTGTACAATGTCTGATCCCACTGGGATGCCGACTGATAAGATGTTTTCATAGTCCCATTTAGATGAAGGATGACTCATAATGCTTGCGAAGAAAAGGGGGTTGGAACCAAGCGTCTGTGTCTTTCTTCTCGCCATTTCCGGTTGTAAATTGACTGCCAAAGGGTACCAACTTGTTGGATTATGTCCTCATCCTTCTACTATCAAGGTGAGAGGCATAATTTATGATCTAGAATGAACTTTCACCAGCATAGAGGCAAGGACGCAGCTCATTAGCCAATGATGTTAACATAGCCACAAAATCTAGTGGTTATGGCGCTGATACAAATAGTTTGTCTGTGTTAGCGCTTATAATAACAATATCGCTAATACTTGGTTAATATTGAAGTTGCGAAATGTAAATGGAGTATTGTTGGCGCTCTTTCGATGGTTATTTATTGGGATTTATGGGCGGAATAGAGGACCTCCCATCTGCTCCATTGTAAGTGGACTTTTATTTACGAGTTGGAATGCATTAAAAAAAAAAGACTTCCGTCGTCATATCTTTCATAATGATTGTGAACGATGGACAAAATTCCAAAAAAGAGCAGTCCCCCTTGAAAAATTGTTTAAAAAAAAGACCCCAATATTTGAACAGATCACTTGAATGCATGTCATTTATTTGCACAAAACGTGGAAAGAATTGTATCTTAAGTTCTTTCAGACTTTATTTTGTGGTGAAATTTGCCAGTGAGCTCTCCTCACTCATTTTCGTACTGACGTATGCATTGATATGATCACTGACAGAATAGCGGTTAAGGTAAAAGAGCTTGTACGAGCAAAATAAATTGCCTGATTATTCTAAGTGTGTACATGATTAATGCGATAAGTTTTTGGGATTGATCACACGAGTTAACTTGTTAATTTTGACAGCCCTATGTATGTCAATAAAAATTGAGTATTAATATTGTAAGGACAGCTGTTGTACTGAATATATGTCAGCAACTTTGCATTGTATACTACTTGCACTATGTTATATTTTTTTACTAGAAAAGGGTGTCTTTAAAGTTAAGCAATAATCCTCAAAAGCGGTAAAACGATAGAAGAAAAGTACCTGTACTGAATACGTCCTTCTTCACTCCAAAGGGCTGCACTTGGAGGTTGAAAGTGAAGGCGATGAGCTGGCTGGTGATGGTGTAGTTCTGCTCCTTGTTGCACATGTACGAGCTGCCCACAGACGCCTCCCACAGGCTCAGGCTGCTGTTCCCGTCAGAGAAGACCTCGCCTTGACAAAAAATGCACACCATGCGTTAGCGCCCTTCTCCTCCCACTCATCTTTGAGGAAATGTGGTCCAAATAATTTTTAATTACCAGAACTCAGTTTTGCGGTGACATTCATTGCCTGGAGGCGGAATTTTTTGGTATCCTGCAAGAGACAACAAACCACACATGTCAGGACAATGAATCCTAACTTTAGAACTACAGTGGAACCTGCTTTAGTCGGCCCCGCCTCTGTCAACAAACTCATTCTTACAAAACCCAAAACCAGTGAAGTTGGCACGTTGTGTAAATTGTAAATAAAAACAGAATACAATGATTTCCAAGTCCTTTTCAACGTATATTCAATTGAATAGACTGCAAAGACAAGATATTTAGTGTTCGAACTGAGAAACTACATTTTTTTTTGCAAATAATCAATAACTTAGAATTTAATGGCAGCAACACATTGCATAAAAGTTGGCACAAGGGCATTTTTACCACTGTGTTACATGGCCTGTAAACGTTTGGAAACTGAGACCACCAATTTTTGAAAATTTTCAGGTGGAATTTTTTCCCATTCTTGCTTGATGTACAGCTTAACATGTTCAACAGTTCGGAGTCTCCGTTGTCGTATTTTACGCTTCATAACGCGCCACATATTTTCACTGGGAGACAGGTCTGTACAACAGGCAGGCCAGTCTAGTACCCGTACTATTTTACTAAGAAGCCACACTGTTGGAACACGTGGCTTGGCATTGTCTTACTGAAATAAGCAGGGGGGTGCATGCTAATGTTGCTTGGATGGCAACATATGTTGCTCCAAAACTTATATGTACCTTTCAGCATTAATGGTCCCTTCACAGATGTGTAAAATACCCATGTCTTGGGCTCTAATACACCCCCATACCATCACAAATGCTGGCTTTTGAACTTTGCGCCTATAACAGTCCGTGTGGTTATTTTCCTCTTTGGTCTGGAGGACAAGACGTCCACAGTTTCCAAAAACAATTTGAAATATGGACTCATCAGACCACAGAACACTTTTCCACTTTGTATCAGTCCATCTTAGATGAGCTCAGGCCCAGCGAAGCCGACGGCGTTTCTGGGTGTTGTTGATCAACGGTTTTCGCCTTGCATAGGAGAGTTTTAACTTGCACTTACATATGTAGCGAACAATTGCAGTTACTGACAGTGGGTTTCTGAAGTGTTCCTGAGCCCATGTGGTGATATCCTTTACACACTGATGTCACTTGTTGATGCAGTACAGCCTGAGGTAATCGAAGGTCACGGGCTTAGCTGCTTACGTGCAGTGATTTCTCCAGATTCTCTGACCCCTAGTGTCTGTTCTTAATGGGTACTCAGCGCCATTTCTCGAAGAAAAAATACCCTATGCTTGCGTTGTTTTCGGCTGTGTGAACAGTTCAAATTGCAAAAAGGATAACATCTTCTTCAAAGTTCCTCAAGAGGGCGGAAGAGGGCAAGATTTTACCAAAGACGAGAATCGTGGCACGCACTTCAGCCCAAGGAAGCAGCTGAGTCGAAGAACGCCCAAGTTTGCAGTGATTACTTTGTTAAAGGTTTGTTTGATTTAATTTTAAAGTTGAGTATTTCCCACTGAAGCATTATTTTGATGTTATTTGTATTTAAATTTTTGACAAACAAAAACCACAAAGTGAGGGTCAATGAGTCAGGAAAGGTCTCCCCTCTTGTTTGTTTTGTACACAAACATGTCAAGAGTACATATGACAACAGGACAAAGATCATAATATGGTGATGATTCAGTAATTGTTAGTTTTTTTAAATGGATATGCAGTCACAGGTGTCAGCTGTCGGGTGCTATATCATCGTAGTTTGTTTAGATGGACGAGTCCTCACAAGACACTAAGACGAATCATGAAATGCAACCTTATCCGAGGAAAAACGGTGCATATTTATCCGGGAGAATCTTATGATACCAATTTCCTTGTCCCAGCCACACACACAAAGAAGTTGTAGGCCTCCATGCTTTTCCGAGTTTTCATCTGTTTTGTCGTGTAGCACAAGATAGTTCAAAATGTCTTGAAAACCTCCACCGACGGATAATCCCTGATATCACTCGACACATCTTTTTTTGATAAAATATAGGGATCTGTAATATTGCATAGTTAAATTTTTTGCTCATATCTGCTTTTTTGCAGGAAGATCTAGGCCCCATTGCATACTCAGAGTTTGCGTGCTGCACAACAGCCATATTGGCTTGGTTGACCATCACTATTTTTCAAGCAATTGGCACTGATTTAAATTATTTTGGTTTTGCCCTTGAAGCCCTCTTATTGGTTATAAACTCAGGACTTATTTCCTGAATTTGAAAAAAATAACAAAAACGACAAAATATTTTTTTATGGTAAATCACTGTGGTATCGACCTGATACCTACTTGGTGTTGTTACTATCAATATCTGTATTAAAACCGCCCAGCTTTGTTTTACATTCAAGAGCTCTGGCTTGCGGTGACCATATCCCCCTCTAGTGTGTAGTGTAGCATATTTAGCCATTCCGCGTCATCCTGGGATGATACTTAAACAGTTTATTTGCCGCCATGAAGGCGAGGAACTCAGAAGTGGCTTTGCACGGTGGGGTGACATTACCTGCTAGCACGAAACCTACATTGCGCTGAGGACACGTTCGTTCACTTGTCGCTGTCAATTTGCGGTGATAACGATAGTATTAAGAGATCTATCTTAGGCCAAAATTAGATCATTTATATCGTATATATTGCACAACCCTAGTTGGAGCTTTGTCATCTTCCTCATTCTCAATAAGCAATGTGACAAAGACTGTCTAGTTGCACAGCATTAAAACACACTCACTTCCTATTCAGTGGAAAATAAGCTTCAAAATAAATGCAAGGCAGTATTAGCCTGGATTCTACCACAACAAATAAAATGCACTCATTTTTTTTTTTAAAGATAGTTAGCATGAAAGAAAAAATTGTGCATGAATGAAAACTATATAGTCACTCTTGTGAAAAGATCCAATAAAATTACTGATATAAATACATAAAATAATGAGAAAAAAATGTATATGGTATGAATGAAAACTACATTGTCATTCTAGTGAAAACATACAACAACATTTCCGATATAATATAAAATATCATATGAAAAAAAATGAATCAGCATTCTTCATTTGTCCCTGGCTAAAGTCACGTGCTTATGAGACAACAATGGCAAGTTTCAGTTTAAATTTTGATAAATCAACAACCGCTTAAGTCAGGTGGCGACATAAAAAGGTTCTGCCTTACAACAGTCCACCCACAGGGCTGCCAAATTCAATGAAAACATTCAACAGAAACTCCATTAGGTAAACATGAATTATCCAATGAGATCCAAACTATAGCACCATCTCCATTATGGGCCAACTCGTTTTGTTAAGTAGCAAATTCATAAAAAAAACAAAAAACATTGTTGAGTTGTTGAGTACTCACATTGGCAAACACAAATGTCACGGTCATGGTGTTAGACACTAACACCAGCTCGCTACTGTTGCTGCCACACGATCCAGACACCGTAGTCACATTCGGGTCCAGGTTGATCTCCTCATACTTCTAAAGCGGAAAGAAGCGTATTCAATCATAAAATGGTTCCGATCCCAAAAGTGTTGATAGCAGGATCACACAAACCTCTCCTTGCTTGATGCCGACTCGCAGGCCAAAGTTTGCCATCAGGCAGGCTGTGCTGTTCGTGTCCGGTTTTAAAGTGTACTTCCCGGTGGCGGGTGTGGGGAGTATCGGGGTGGGTGTGGTCGGAGGAAATGGGGATGGGGTGGTGGCGTTTGTGACCGGAGCCTCTGTGGTGGTGTTGGGGGCCGTGGGAGAAGGGATGGGCAGATCGGCAGCACAGGTAGTCACTGCGAGGTAGCAAAGAAAAAGATGGAGGTGAATGTTTTTAACAGAAAGGAATATTTATATTTATGTGTTAATACAATTTACCTCAATATGTGGACTATTTTCACCTTTATTTGGAGTCGTCGTGACTATCTATGTTGTACAAAGTTGCTGCCTGGGTTGGTGTTGTGTCGGTTTATAATAAAATAATTTGGTCACGTTCTTTTTATTCTATGACCCTGCTAGGCTCCACGTGTGCATGGAATTGTGCCTGGCCTTAGACCAAAAAAGGGCCTGGGCGCCATTGAGTGCTGTCATGCTAGTGCCAGGGGTCAAGAGACACATTTTGCCACCATTTCCAAAAAAGAAAAACAGTCTCCAGCCACAGAACAAAACACAGCTTAAAAACTTTTAAGAAGTCTTAATTTTTTCTTAGTTTATTATAGAATTTAACTATTTCCTTGTGAGATTCATGATTAGCTTACGCTCAAGAAGACGACGTGAAGCCTGGCTCCCCATCCTTATTCTTTACCTTCCTTGTGCTAATCTAATCACCAATCAGGACACATTCACAGTCTGACAGTTGCAAATTACAGAACTTTTTTCAAAAAGGTGAATTTCCCCCACTCCAGTGTTACCAAAAATCTCCTTCATAGGTGTTAGAATAATTATATATAAGTTATCACACAACTCTTGCTTGAAGGCCGTTGCTCTAGTTATTATTTAATGGGCTCAAGCTGTACTTTTTCTTTTCATGCAAAGGCACATAACTTGTTATCTTCCACTGCAAGTTAGGAGTTGCCTCGCCGCAGCTGTTTCTGTTTTTCAGCCCGCTAACAGCCAAGGACGGACCTCAAGTACCTCAACGAAGATAAGGCAACACCGGCCAGACAAAGCAGAGACGGGGCGAAATCACAAGGCTCAGCACATTTCCATTCTGAATAATCACGTATTGTGTCTACTGAGCTGCTTACATAATATGTGACCCCTCCCTTTAGAAGCAGCCTCAGCGATGTAACTAGGGAATTCCTGAATAAAATCGGGGGTGCGTGGGCTATTCCTTAGAGCGTGGGGGGAGACTGTAACTGAGTGTGCAGCTCCATGCGTTCTCTCCATGAGCAAAATTGAACACTGTCTCTGCCTGATCCCTTGCTTCTTGTTCTGCTTAATAGATTGTTCGGTGCTTAAACCTGACAATAGGGAGCAAAGGTAGCTGCTGGTCTTTTAAGTAAGCTTATTTTCAGCTACTTTCTGAACACGACTACAGGGTCCAATAACCGTTAGAAGATACAAAGATGCTAGATTTAACAAACAAAATATCACTTAAAGGTGCTGTTTGCAACTTCCTCAAAGTTAAATTTTTCAAAGCAAAAAATACAAGAACTCCACCAACAAGCTTATATAGCCATTAGTGGTTTAACTGAACACATTTGTTTGACAATTGTCTGTATATTTTTACAATTAGAAAAAGTTTACGTAATAAAATTTTTACTGGCCCGAATAAAATGATTGGTGTCTATGACAGTCACTCACCCGGTCTTGTCAACACATATACGCCGGGAGCACATGCACACATACAAAAGCAATCCAAAAGAAGCGACAAACAATTTGCAGTCATGTTGTTGTTATTGTAGAATATACATTCAATGACAGCTAACACTAACTATCCAAATTGCTATTAATAACTCACAACACCTAAAGTTAATGCGTGTGCATGTGTAACGTATGTACATAATTACGTACGAGAAGCTGTCAGAGGGCGGGATATACTGTGTAAAATACATTGGATAGTTGGCGTCTTCGAGGCATCTGTGTAAATGTTGCAAACATCCCCTTTAAACAATTGTAAAATTCTGCATATAAACACGAAACAACAAAATTAAATTTTAAAAATGCTCTGACAGTGGTTTATTTATCAAGATCACTGATTCTTTCATTTTCCTATCAATCAAAAAAGGATTAAGCCTCAGACAGATCATGTAATCATCATGCAGAAGCCGGGCGTTCAGGCCAGCCGAGGCCAAGCCCACTTTTTATTCACTTCCAGGGACGCTCGACGTCCGATTGGCGCAACAAAGCCGAGCATTTATCCAATGGCTGTCTAGTTTGGCCACAGTGGAAGAACCCACTCTATGGCTGCTCAGCTTCAACGCTGTAAACTCACTGTGACGCCGCCGCAATAAATGAACTGTCGCAAAAGTAGCTGATTCTGATTCGAAAAGTTTAATGCATTGTAGCACATTTTTAGTCAATGAAATGTAAGCACAGAAGTACATCTTTGACCACTTATTTTTGTTTTACATTTCAGGGGACGCTGAGCTTCTTTTGCAGTCTTAGAGCAATTGGACAGGTAGGGAGTCACAACAGGGAGGCTAAAGAACCGTATGTGGCTCCGAAGCAACCTGTTCCCGACCCCTGCGCTGGTCAACTGTTAAGTGCTTTAGGTGTGAAGTCGGTCAAAAAAACCAAAAAACAATTGAGTACACCTTAAGACCAAGTGATGCCAAGTCCTTCTCTTACTGTTCTCGCTCTGTGTGCCGTTGCTGACGAAAGCCTGGATGAGCACGTTCCACAGGGTCTGATTGACCGACTCGTCCTCAATGGTCTCTTTGCTATTGCAAGAGTAGCAGGTGTCCATGCTGACGTCGGTGATGTGAGGCCTCACGGTCACAGAAACAGTTTCTGAATCACAAAAAAAAGAGTTATAAGTTAACAAAGTCTTCGAAATGTGGAGCAAAAGTGAAACGACAGAAAAGCAACTTGGTTCATGTTTTTTTTTCACTTTCACATGGCTAGTTTGTTGAAAGATGAGCTGCAGGAGCTCATTCTGGTCCATTTCCACTCTGATGGGACCTTAGCCAACCCAGTAGAAGTGCGGCATCATAAATCAATCAAACGGAACACAACAAAGGCGAACTGAGAGCACTTCTGGATCGTTGGTCTGTTTCAGAGGGGTTGGAAAATCTGTGGGGTGACCTGAATGGGTCTGACATGTTACGAGTCTTTTGCAAGGGAGAATGAGTGGACAAATACTGCCAGGCAAATTGTGTCTAGAAGTGACTAATAAAAGAAAATACATTTTGTATTTTAGATATTTCCATTATTTTATCGGAAACCGACCCTTGAAAATGTCACTGGTTCAAGTGTGTTGTAGCTTGTCAGTTTGACTTGCCAAAGAGCTTCTTAATTTCTTTAAAAGCCAACAAGCAGTCCTAAACTTAGCATGGCATGTTGCTAATGAGCGGAATATGTCCGAATACTTTGGGTCTTAAAACTTCATCTGACAACACAATAGCTATATACATTTTTAACAGGCTTACATTAAAAAGTTGCTTTGTTACTCCCATAGGTGGCATTACAGGGCACTACAAAGTAATTAACAACTGAAGGAAAATAAACTTTTCTTAAGTCTTGGGTCCTAAATTGGATTGCTTTTAGCATCTTTAATAAAAAATATATAAATATATATCCCCCATCTTTCCTTTTTTTTCGGTCACCAGCCCCTCAGTCTGGATACTTAGGCTATGTGAGCAAGACAGTTTCGGTCAAGAACATTTCAATGCTTGAAACATACAAACTAAACAGAAAAAATGCCAGCAAAATCAACCATCTAATACTAAATACTGCTCTTTATAGGATAGGAGTATCTCTCTCTAAATCAGTGGTTCTTAACCTGGGTTCGATCGAACCCTAGGGGTTCGGTGAGTCGGCCTCAGGGGTTCGGCGGAGGTCAAAACACACCCGACTCATCGTGTAAATAAAAACTTCTCCCTATCGGCGTATTACGGGTACGGCAACAGCAGAAGTCAGACTGATTTGCAGGTGTGTAATTTGTTGTGAGTTTATGCACTGTGTTGGTTTTGTGGTTTGAACAAGGTGATGTTCATGCACGGCTCATTTTGTGCACCAGTAAAAAAACATGGTAACACTTTAGTATGGGGAACATATTCACCATTAATTAGTTGCTTATTAACATGCAAATTAGTAACATATTGGCTCTTAACTAGTCATTATTAAGTACTTATTAATGCCTTATTCGGCATGGCCTTATTATAACCCTAATCATCTAACCCTGACCCTAACCCTAACCAAATAACTCTAAATTAAGTCTTTGTTACTTAGAATATGTTCCCCATACTAAAGTGTTACCAAAAACATATAACTTTGTCTTGAATTTGGAAAAAAAACATTTTATTTTTCACTAAAGAAGGGTTCGGTGAATGCGCATATGAAACTAATGGGGTTCGGTTCCTCCAACAAGGTTAAGAACCACTGCTCTAAATGTTGTGAACCCGTTTCACTACCAGTGTTGTATTGTTTAGAACAGTGGTTCGCTACTCTTTTTTTTTTTTTTTTACCAAGTACCACCTCAGAATGAACTTGGCTCTTCATAAGTACCACCACAATGACCAACATTAAAATACAGTAGTGTTGTTATAGTTTTTTTCTCTTTCTATCGCCTCCTGCTGCGCCAAACATTAATATAAATCCATTTAATAAAGTTAAATACAAATAAGGCAACAAGAGAAGTATCCCACACTTCTCTTTTGTAAAGTAAATCTGTACAGCAGATATGATCATCTACATCAACAATATGATTTGCCTAAGTGCCTGAACAGGTAAAAATAAAAAATAAATACAGTAGTGTTGTAGGCCTAAATATACATTAAAAACAAAGCAGAGGTTTCGTTTAACAGAATATTCTTTTTTTTTGCCACTGTGACATTACATTCAGTTTGAAGAGTAACACTGTTTGGATGTAGGAAAATACAACACTGTACTTTATTTAAATTATTATTTAGCATACCACAGACCACAGTTTGAGAGTCACTGGTTTAGTACAATGCAGCTTCTGCAGCTGATGTTATTCAGACTAAGTTGAGACTAAACTCAACAGCGCCTCTGCTGGTTGGAACCAAGTAGCGCACACTATTTTGCTTCAATGAATGAACAATCTAATCGATTAAAACGAAAATCCCTAATGCCATGCCTGGCTGAAGGCATACCGTCATGCCTAATGCTTTGCACTTAGCGGCAAATGTCCATATTCTTTGCAAAGTGAGACTGGAGGCATTACCGTTTGATGCCGACTTAGGGAAGACGGTGGAGTCGTTGAGGTTGTAGGAGAACGTGATGGAGTCCGCCTGGTACACATTCCCTTTGACGGTGAAGTTCATACTCCAAGAGTGCCCCGCTCCAAAGTTCAGCTTCAGCGTGGAGCTGTTGGCCTCGCACTTACTGCCGTCTAACGTGACATTAGTTGGGAGCTCAAATTGGACTGAATTGCTCTGAAAAAAGAATAATCAAAGTATTATAAATAATATAAGTAATAGCTCAGTGACACGTCCTTAAGTGGGTCTCGCCTATGTCAAAAACCCATCTATGTTGACCTATTCATCATGTCCCGCTCTATTATTTCTATTACAAAAGTGCCCGCTTACTGCGACATTGACATACATGGTCGATAGCTTTTGACGACATAACATTTTAGACCTAAAGTGGTCAATTTTATTTAAAAAATCGACCCTTTAATGTCAACGCGTATTGTGGTATTGTCAACTTCCTCATTATTGCTAAGCAGCTTAAAATGACAACAAAAAGATAACTATTGTACTAGTGTCTAGTCACACAGCATTGAATCTGAACACAGTGGCTTCCTGTTCAGTGCAAAGTAAACTTCAAAATAAAAGCATGACACTATTCATCTGGTTTCTGGCACAGTAACGAACAAAATACACTAGTGCTGGAACTAACAATTATTTTGATAATTGTTTTATCCGTCAATTACTTTTTCGTTAATTGGACACTAACAAAAACTAAATAAATATTTAATATATACACTTATATATACACTTAAATATTTACAAAGAAATACGCCCACGTGCTGTGAATTGCAGGCCGTTATGTTCAATATTAAAAGCTACATAACTTTATTAGAAGAACTACAATGCACCATTTTTTGGTCTTAGTTTGGTAAAGGGGAACAGCACATTTTTTGGAATCCTTCCAATCATTGACAATCCCTATTTAAGTCAAGAACACATATGTTTTTCTTTTTTTATGCATTTTAATTCGTAATATACGGCAAATACGAGGTGGCTAACAATGCAGCTAAAAGTAATCTACTGCGCCCATAAAGCCCTCTAAAAACACATCCAAAAACTGTCGACAAAACTATATTTACATCATGTGACCTGAATATTAACCAAGTATTAGCAATATTGTTATTATAAGCGCTAATGCTGAGGAACTCCATATAGCTGCGCTGTGATTTCAGAGGTAACTAGCTTATGCACCTATGACATCGCCTCAGAGTTGGTATAAGTTAATTTCAGATGTCTCTCACTTGTATAGTAGGAAGTTGTAAATAAATAAATGATAAATGGGTTGTACTTGTATAGCGCTTTTCTACCTTCAAGGTACTCAAAGCGCTTTGACACTACTTCCACATTTACCCATTCACACACACATTCACACACTGATGGAGGGAGCTGCCATGCAAGGCGCTAACCAGCACCCATCAGGAGCAAGGGTGAAGTGTCTTGCTCAGGACACAACGGACATGACGAGGTTGGTACTAGGTGGGGATTGAACTAGGGACCCTCGGGTTGCGCACGGCCACTCTGCCACTGCGCCATGCCATAAAACGAGAAGTTAGTCAACTTTGACATTCAAGTTAGACCCAGAGTTTAATGAGAAAAACACAAAAAGACGCCCGTTTCATTTTTCTTACCTGCATGAGAATAATGATTAATTCTTCATCGAAACAAGAAGATGTAAACGTCCCATCAGTCGCTATCCCAGTGAGAGCAGACATTGTACAGTAAGATATTTTTTAACTATGTTCATAGTTTGTATTTCTTGTTTTGCACTTAGCAATAGTGATACTTGCTGAATCCGCTTATCACTCACCTTCTAAAACTTGAATTTTATTTTTATTTTATTTATTTAGCCTTTATTTAACCAGGTAAAAATCCCATTAAGATCAAAGAGCTATTTTCCAAGGGAGACCAGGCCAAGAGGGCAGCAGCAAAGTTACATTAAAAACAGTAAACATAAAACATCACATTTACAACATTAAAACTGAATTGAAGCTCATCTTCCTTATATTCAGGCTCAAAAATATAAGGTTCTCGATTATTATTTGTCCCAAAGTAGTCGTCCTTGTCTCTCATTAAGTCTGTCATGATTAGTAGTGCTGTTGTTGGAGGAAATAGCGAACATTGTGATGCGTCTGTGATATTAATGCGCTGCCATAAGCTTAAAATGACCAAAATAGGTCAATATTACATGTTATTATGAATGTGCCTGTTACTACAAATATATATATATATATATATATATATATATATATATATATATATATATATATATATATACATACACACTTACAGCATGTACCATAAATCTACACTTTGAACCCTGTGGCTTATAAAACGGTTTGGCTAATTTATGGATTTTTCTTTGTTGACGGCCATAGTGTAAATAGTTTAAAAAAAACAAAAAAAAAACAAGCAAAGACACTTAAATGGTGTGTTATTGTTTGGGCTATGGCACCGCCTTTTGCTCAGTGCAGGTGCCGCAGTGCCCTTCTGTTTATAGCTTTCCACCGGAAGTATCAGTGACATTCGGTCTTCTAGCCAGCCAGAGCTTTTCTACTCGTATGGATTCTTCATTCATCACTCAAAGAAACGTTTATAAGTTTTACAATATAACTAAAACAATTCATACTTACTAAACTGTCCAATGTGTGATATCTGTAAGAGTGTTTTCATGCAAATTTGTACATGCTATCGTAATATAATCAAGCTAGCGTTGTTAATACTAACTAATATGCTCAAACGTTTACGGGTGTGTGTGTGTTAGTATGACTAACTTACAAAGGCATTCTTTTTTAATTGTTTCAGTTTCACAAATTTCTCAGGAAATTCACAAAAATCTCAGTGGAGTTATTGAGTGTTTTGCTGATTGGAGAGCTAGCTTACGCAGCTACGATGATTTCTGTTGTGTTTGATCAGCCGTTTTACTGCCGTGTTACAGACACCGTTTGGTAACAATTAAGGTACCGGTATGTAAATAAACATTTACAAAATCTTTTTGTGTAAATAACTAAATTTCGTAAATAACTAATTTCTCTCAATTTACCGGTCGATCTACGTTCCCATCCTCACCTATGGTCATGAGTTTTGGGTTATGACCGAAAGGACAAGATCACGGGTACAAGCGGCTGAAATGAGTTTCCTCCGCTGGGTGGCGTGGCTCTCCCTTAGAGATAGGGTGAGAAGCTTTGCCATCCGGGGGGAGCTCAAAGTAAAGCCGCTACTACACCACATAGAGAGGAGCCAGATGAGGTGGTTCGGGAATCTGGTCAGGATGCCACCCGAACGCCTCCCGAGGGAGGTGTTTAGGGCACGTCCGACTGGTAGGAGGCCACGGGGAAGACCCAGGACACGTTGGGAAGACTATGTCTCCCGGCTGGCCTGGGAACGCCTCGGGATCCCCCGGGAAGAGCTGGACGAAGTGGCTGGGGAGAGGGAAGTCTGGGCTTCTCTCCTTAGGCTGCTGCCCCCGCGACCCGACCTCGGATAAGCGGAAAAGATGGATGGAACTAATTTGTGTGTGGCTAAAATATGGAAAAAAAAAATGTTTCTTCTAAAATGCACTCTACAACCCGAAAAATACGGTATGTAACATGTTGATGGAGGTTTTATAGAGTGCTTTATGGGCGCAATAGACGCAATGACTCCCATTACCTCCATTGTTTGCTTACTTTTGCTAGCGTTTATTTACGAGATAGAATGTATAAAAAATTAAAAACATGTTCTTGTCTCACATAAGGACTGTGAAATCTTTGAAGTTAGATAAACGTATGAAATATCATGAATATAGACACCAAAGAATACAAATATTCAACAAACTACTTTATGTTAAAAAATCCATCCTTAAAATGTGCATGAAATAGCTTGTTTCAATTTCGATGACGACGATATCAGTCAAGTCATTTTCAACTTAACAGATTCCACTATAGACTTCTACTTACTTACTTCAGTCCAATAGTAAACCAGTGAACAGACAAGACATAAGCACACTGACAGGATATCCACTAGGAAACCTCAACAAGCTAAAATGCTGAGTTTACAAAAATATTGCAGGAAACTTGCATCATCACTTTTAGGAGTCGTGTACCTACTCGGCTGTGCAATCTGATGAGCGTCGAAACCCACCTTGTTGTCAGCCGCTTCATACAAAACGGAGAAGTTGACCATGAGTTTGGCGTACAGACACAACTTGTCATCTTCGCCTTTCACCATCACTTCTGTGCCATGAGACGGATGGATTACTAAGAAGACAGACCAAGGAACAAAAAACTGATTAGTGGCGCTGTATACAAATATTCATTTTAGTTGAACATCAACAACTGACACAATAAGCAATGTTTTATTACTTACAGAGTTAAGGTTGAGCTGATCATATCCATATGGCTTTAACTTATATAATTTAAGTTGACCAGAGCCAACTTTTGTTAATCAAGCACTTCCAATGTCTTGAAAATATTTCTTCCACAAGTTTGTTCATTTATCTTGGCTCTGATCACTGTAAAATGGCCACAAGCTAACATTATTTTGCGGCAATGTCTTTTGCATTACGGTGATATTGAATGTTAAGTGTTTTAGTGATAAAGTAGGGACGTTCCGATCAGGATTTTATTTTGCCGATTCCGATCATCCATGAGTGAAATCAGCCAATACGGATACCGATCACGTGTATTAATAGGGCTGCAACTAACGATTATTTTGATAGTCAATTAGTCAACAATTATCTTAACGATTAGTCGACTAATTGGATAAAGCGTACACATATTTAATGGCTCTAATTTTTCCGTCGACTTTTAAATGCAGCTTAAGTTATTTTAAGCATGTGTTTACTAATAACCAAGATGACTAATTCATTTATAAATATTGATTTATACTGTAAATGTGCTGCTCATTCAGATGTCACAAAAATGTAAATGACTAATACAATTTTGTCTTTTTAAAAGAAAGGAAAGGCAAAGTGCTAAAAAACAATGAACCTTGTTTATGTATTAAAAAAAACCTGTTAAAATAGCAGGAATGCAAAAAAACACAAAATCTAACTTACTCAAAAAGAAAACCATTTTGTGATGTTTAAAGTTAAAGTACCACTGATAGTCACACACACACACACACACACACACACACACACACACACACACACACACACACACACACACACACACACACACACACACACACACACACACACACACACACACACACACACACACGCACACAAAGTGTGGTGAAATTACTCTCTGCGTTTGACCCATTCCCTTGTTCCACCCCCTGGGGGGTGAGGGGAGCAGTGAGCAGCAGCGGTGGCCGCGCTTGGGAAGGTTAAGGTTAAAAAGCTGCACACTGATATATTTACTATTGATTTGAATTTTAGCACTCTAATAGACTCAATATGTAGAACTATATATTTGATCAATTCTTAAAATGTTGGCTATTTAATAGATTGTATATGTTTATTAATCCCTGCTCGTTTGTCTGTGTGTTTGTGTCTTTTTTTTACGGCATTTCAAATCGACGCTGCTTTAAAACGTACTTGAATTGATGTAGACGAGGTTTAGGTTCGGGACGTATTCACTGTCTCAGAGGAAGACTTTTTGCATGCTATTTGCACTGAACGTTCAGGAAAAAAACATCACACTTTAAACATATCCACCTGAACTGCCAGCATCAATATGATCTATGCTACAAGAGCTGCTCCAAAGCCGGTTGCAAAGAAAGGTGCACGTGCACAAATTACATTAGATAAATAATAAGTTAATTGGTTATCGGTATCGTCTTTGAGTAGCAAGAAACTACATTTGATTTGGGCTTGCATCCCTAGTTTTTAGTGTCGACATTTTAATTATTTCCCGTTACTTAACAACTATTTTTTATTTTATTTTCCTGCACTTTGTATTTTTTGTATTTAATATCAGAAGAAGCATTTACGGTAAGTCCCGTCTTAAAACTCATTTGTATACACTAGCATTTAAATAGACCTCCCTTTAGACCAGTTGATCTGCCATCTCTTTTCTGCTCAGCCCCCCTCTCCTGAGTGAAGAGGTTATAAGGTGACCACAGATGACGCGCTAGCTGTTCAAAAGTCAGGACCCGGGGTGGACCACTCATCTGTGCATCAGTTGATAACGTCTCTGCGCTGCTGACTTGTCTCCACTCAAGATGATCCCCTGCTGGCCCCACTATGGACTGGACTCTCACACTATTATGTTAGATCCACTATGGACTGGACTCTCACACTATTAACTAGATCAACTCGACGTCCATTGCACCGGTCGCCCAGGGGGGTTCCCCACATCTGCAGTCACCTCCAATGTTTCTCAAAGTATCCCAATGGGTTGTGTTTTTTTCTTGCCCTGATGTGGGATCTGAGCCGCGGATGTCGTTGTGGCTTTCGCAGCCCTTTGAGACACTCGTGATTTAGGGCTATATAAATAAAACTGATTGATTTTTAGAATGTGGAGCGGCCCTTAAAAAATCTGCTGCGGGCCGCACTTTGGCCACCTCTGGTTTGAACACTTTGTGATATAGTACACAGCTTTTTGCCACTGTTGTAACAAATAGTTACAAAATAAATCTGGGTTAGAGTCAATCAGGAGACAAGGGCCGTAAAACCGTCTGGTTTGAGTCAACTTTATAGTTTGGTCCACCCGTAATAAACAACAAAACGTTTAACAATCATAGCGTCAGCTCGCTCAACTGTCCCCATGAGCCCCACGTTTAAATGTTAATAGCTTTACCACACGAAAAAACAATGTAGACTTATTTGTGTTATCTTTGACGAACTATTGCCAAACATGAACGTTACTTATGCTAGCTAATAGTGCTAATGTCCCGCTGTAAACAAGCACACAAAGCTAACTGCTAAACTAGCACGACGCTGACGCCTTTAAATCATAATTTGTAAAATTATTAAAGGAACTAAGCTATAAAACGTGTCCCTTAAACGAGCTTTAAACATTAACTCAAAAACTTTAGCTTTCCGAAACTAGCGTTAGCCAGGAGAGGCTAACGTGACGCCGTAAAAGCGCTAACAACAATGCCGCTTTTCGCAATATTAAAGGATAAAGTCGTCTTTAAGACTTGTTATGATACAAACTTAGACACACACCGAAGCGTAAATTAAACATTCTGTTTTAATTCTCAAGTTGCAATGTTGTTGACGTAGACGGTAATTAGCATTCAAGCTAACCCCATTAGCAAAACACCGATTAGCTGCCGTGATGGCTTACTCTATGTTGGCGTCGTTATGTTTTAGAAAGATAACCCAATCTTTTAAAAATGTTATTTAGAATATGTCATATTGTTTTAGTGCGTCAAAGCACGCCGGAGCAGCGGGCCGACGTGTGTCCCAGTTGCCTCGCATTGCATGTTTTCTCCCCCACTGCAGTTTCATTATTATTCGAATAAAAACAAGTACTTACCAGATCCGATTGCAAGAAGTAAAACAAAGTATCGCAACATGATGGTCCTGAGGATAAGGAGGAAAGCGTTAAGGAGTGATCTTGGCGGACGAGGCTGGCTGGCTGACGAGCTACAGCGTATGAGGAAATGCAAGTCACATAAAAAGTCATATGACCAGGGGCCAATGTGTCACAGTGTGGGCTCCAATAACCTGCCTCTACAACCCACTTTATACTTTACTACTGCACTAAAGGCACTGGCAAAGTTCACTGGCTGCAAAATGTATTCCAAAAACAGAAATAAAAGTGATTGAAACAGTTATTTTAATCTTAAGCAATAACCCTAACATGTTTTTACAAACAAAATGTGTGTTTATTCAATGTTTTACCCTCGGCTCACTTCCTGCAAACTCCAAAGAACTCTTTAGTGTGTCAGATGAAACAAATAAAAAAGGGAAGATGGTGATGAAATGGTGACGTTGTGCTTTTGGCGTCTAAAGGGGGTAAACAAAAACAAAGAGGATTGTAAGCAGGTTAAAACGTCACATCGGTTAGGTAGGAATTGTACAAAAACCAAAAATACTGAAGATTGATGGTGTAGCAGCTTGGATACCAAAAGAAGTGCTCCTTTTTTTTTTCTGGTGCGGTTATCTGCTTTTGTGTTTCAGCGTTTCAAAACCACACATACACCAGCCATGCAGTCCAATAGCCTTCTTGTTTGACAGTGGCTGAGCACATTTGTGTCCCAACTTGTGGACTTGTGCCAGCGCTTTTAGGGTTGCCAGGGAAAAGAAAAGGTGACTCGGTAACAAAGAGCGTATTGTTTCAAACTGTGGACAAAAGTAAAGTTTGAAAATAAATATTTTCCCCACCTTTTTATAAAACAAAACAAAAAACAGAACAATATATGTGTGGTGTGTCTTTTGTCCAGCGGCACCCAATGTACTCAGGCACTGGGGAATATGGACATATGCTGTCGATGGACGCACAGTCCACAGAATCTTAAGACCGACCCCTGACCAACAACTTCCTGTGGAGCGGCATCCATTCAGCGTGTCGTGGCCGGGTTGAAGATGACAATGTTAACATCCACTGGGACGAAAAAAAGGTTTCTCGGCCTGCCGTGACCATCTGCATCTCTCACTCTCTTGTCACTTTTTCTTTTTTGTTCTTTTAAGCCACATAGTTGTACTGGTTGGGGTTCTCCTTGTCGCGCTCCATATAGTCCCTGTCAATGAGAGACTCTATCCTCTTCTTCAGGTCAGCAGGCTGGGCAGGAGAGAGGGGGAGAGACCAGCGTCAATGGTTTGCACACACAAATGATACATTAAATGTGCTGGATCTTGCAATGGTGAATTTCAAATGATTGATATCTGTGTTGGCCCTGCGATGAATTGATACCATGAATTGATTACGTGGACCCCGACTTAAACAAGTTGAAAAACTTATTCGAGTGTTACCATTTAGTGGTCAATTGTACTGAATATGTACTGAACTGTGCAATCTACTAATAAAAGTTTCAATCAATCAATCAATCAAAAAGGTAGCACACCCCGCTACCCCAAAAGGGACAAGCGGTTGAAAATGGATGGATGGACATGCTTTAAAGCAGTCAGTGTACAGCTAGTATAGTTGTCGCAGTTGTTGTACTTCCCCACCGGAAGGCGCTGTCTCCCAAATTGTGGAGAAGGATTTTACAAAATTGCTAATCTTTATAAAGTAAGACAGATGCTGAATAAGAAATGCCTGCATATGTTATATTATTCTTTTATTTTTCCATATCTAACATATTGTGTTGACGTTTGGGGAAATGTGTATAAAACAAAAATAGACCCAATAATTAAACTTAAAAAAAGATTGTCAGAATAATTGTATCTAAGTTATCACAAAACTTTGTGTTTCAATGAGTTCCCGGCGAGCAGACAAAAGCTGTCTTTGATCATACCAAGCAAAAGGCTTGTAAAACTCCACTGTGTAGGATGGGAAGCGACAAGAAGGTGTCGGTTTCTTTGATGTATTGTAATCCACAGGAAGATTTTGTCTTTACCCGATATCTACAAAGCAGGAGAGGAGGCCCTCCAGGCGCCTTTTCTTTGAACTGTTCTGTGACCAAAGGCAGCGGCTGTTTACGACCCCCTTCCTTTAGAAACAGCTGTTGCCATGTAATCAGGGAAAGTCCAAATAAAAGAGGAGGCGTACAATCTTTCGTCAGAGCGTGGTGGGACACTGTACAAGGGTACAACCCAGACGTTTCTCCTCAATTGAGCCAAATTTAATTCTGTCTCTGTTTAATTCCTTGCTTCTTTGTCTGTTTAATAGATGTCATCAGTGTTTGAACCTGACAAAAGATTAATTACAATAATACACAAAGCATGCTACTATGAACCTACCAATCCATTATTCATAAGTTCTAATGTGTTCAAATGTTCAGATATTGTGTTTTTAAAAACAAAGACAATTTTGTTTCGAGTAAAGAACAACAGCCTTCCAGCTTGTATTCTTAGGTTATTTAAATTAAGAGGAGAAAACTATAATTTACGGGGATATTGATTTTTGAAATATGTAAACTAAGAAAGAATATAAAATACAAATGTATTTCAGTTTTAAGAGTTAAATGGTGGAACAAGCTCAGTGATGAGTTGAAGACATGTAGTTCTTTGTTAAGGTTTAAGAAAGCCTTGAAAGGTGAAATAATGGAAAAGTATAAAATATAGCAACGATTACTTTCATCCCATTGATTTTTTGAACGTTGATATTCCCGGCAATCTAATATTCAGTGAAGGTATAGGATAGGCAAATATAAGCCTTGGTTTCAGTCTGTTCCTTTTTCGGTCATTCTTTTTCTTTTTGTGTGTGTATGTGTATTATTGTTAATATGTATAATCTGTGCTGTTAAACTGATCACACAAAATGGTTGATTATATGACCGAAATAAACTAATTTTAATAAATTGGAACCAGAGCTTCACGACACGGTGAGCCACGAATAATTCCTGGAGAGGAAGCAGTCTGAATGATGTGCTAGTTGACCAGAGTGGTGACCCGTGGTAGACCACTCTTCCACACACAACTGTGGGCTGACGAGGCTGAGCCTGGAAGAAGATCCCAATGGCTTCCCGATGGACTGGACTCCCACATGATCTATTATCTAATAATTAGAGTGCATCCGTAAAGTGTTCACAGCGCGTCACTTTTTCCACATTTTCTTATGTTACTGCCTTATTCCAAAATAGAATAGAACTATTTTTGTCCTCAAAATTCTACAGACACTACCACATGATAAACAATGTGCAACGTTTTTTTTATTTTATTTTGCAAATTAAAGTCAAAGTACCACTGATAGTCACACACATTAGGTGTGGTGAAATTACCCTCTGCATTTGACCCATCCCCTTGTTCCACCCCCTGGGAGGTGAGGGGAGCAGTGAGCAGTAGTGGTGGCCGTGCTCGGGAATCATTTTGGTGATCCTAATTCCAACCCTTGATGATAAGTGCCAAGCAGGGAGGTAATGGGTCCCATTTTTATAGTCTTTGGTATGACTCGGCCAGGGTTTAAACTCACGACCTACCGATCTCAGGGCGGACACTCTAACCACAAGGCCACTGAGCAGGCTTGTTTAAATAAATGTATTAAAAAGAAAGAAATCACATGTTCATAGGCATTTACAGCCAGCACAGGAAACAAAGATAGGTGTGCCAAGCTTGAGGCATCGCATACAAAAAGACTTGAGACTGTAATTTCTGCCAAAGCTGCATCAATAAAGCACTGAGCTAGGGCTGTGAATACTTATCTACATGTCATTTTTTGTAGTTTTAATACATAGCAAAAAAAAAACCCAAAAAACTTTTCACTTTGGCCCTGCTTACACTGCACACCAAATCTAAATTTTTTTTGCCAGTCTAAACGCTCCAAAGTGCTTCAAATCTGATCTTTTCGCATCAGATTCAGGCCACATCAGGAGGTAGTCCAAGACTATGTTTACACGGCAGGCCAAAGTGGCCCAAATCTGACTTTTCCAATTAGAATCTGATCTTTTTAAATGTGACTTCAGTCTAAACACAATGCGACCTGAATGCGACCCATATGGGATTTTTTTCATCAGCTTTGAGCAAGCCACGTGATTCGTGTGCGCGGGAGGAAAAAACAGCCCGCCAGCGGAAGTGGATATTGATCACAACATCCGGTCTGGTGAGCAAAGTCTATTTTTGACCGGCAAATTTTCCGTGCATCAATGGTCAATAGTGTGCAATTAATAGGCGATATATAATATATGAATAAATATTTGGATTCCAAAGAATTAGCGATTGTTGAAGGACCGGAATTGACGCTGTGGGGCATTTGCTTACATGTGAGTTGAAAAATAAAGCAAACGTTGAGCCACGCTGATGTCCGGGCCTCCTCCACCTAACAACCATAAAAAAGATTCGAACCCTGCCAAATATATTACACCAGTGTTTTTCAACCACTGTGCCGCAGCACACTAGTGTGCCGTGAGATACAGTCTGGTGTGCCGTGGGAGATTATCTAATTGCACCTATTTGGGTTAAAAATATTTTTTACAAACCAGTAATTATAGTCTGCAAATGATGTGTTGTTGTTGAGTGTCTGTACTGTCTAGAGTGTTATACTCTTCCATATCAGTAGGTGGCAGCCGGTAGCTAATTGCTTTGTAGATGTCGGAAACAGCGAGAGACAGCGTGCAGGTAAAAAGGTATCTAATGCTTAAACCAAAAATAAACAAAAGGTGAGTGCCCCTAAGAAAAGGCATTGAAGCTTAGGGAAGGCTATGCAGAACGAAACTAAAACTGAACTGGCTGAAAAGTAAACAAAAACAGAATGCTGGACGACAGCAAAGACTTACTGTGGAGCAAAGACAGCGTCCACAATGTACATCCGAACATGACATGACAATCAACAATGTCCCCACAAAGAAGGATAAAAACAACTGAAATATTCTTGATTGCTAAAACAAAGTAGATGCAGGAAATATCGCTCAAAGGAAGACATGAAACTGCTACAGGAAAATACCAAAAAAGACAAAAAGCCACCAAAATAGGAGCGCAAGACAAGAACTAAAACACTACACAGGAAAACAGCAATATACTCAAAATAAGTCAGGGCATGATGTGACAGGTGGTGATAGTACACCTACTTTGAGACAAGAGCTATATTGATGCATGCTTGGTTATGGTTTAAAGTCATATTCAACAATTGCGACAACAACTTTTTATTGTCGACTGAGTTTCGTTTTTTAATGATGTCTGCTGGTGGTGAGCCTCCGGATTTTTCCAACGCAACAAATGTGCCTTGGCTCAAAAAAGGTTGAAAAACACTGTATTACACTATATACATCCATTCATACATTATATTACTTTCATTGATTTTCACATAAAAAACACTATTTTTTAACGTGTGGCAACCATACCTATGGTGGCAACCTTTTTCTAAATTTTGTAGTAGTAGTAGCAACTTCCTTGTTCATTAACGGAATCCAGTCTAATTCTATTGTTTTCGCTTTGTCGAACTGCGCATGCAAGAGACGTGGAGGCCACATTGGGGTCGCATTGGGGCCTGTGCGCGTTTACCCTGGAGTCTGGTAAAGATCACATTTTACTTGCAGTGTAAATAGTCGGACAAAAATCCGATTTCGAAAAACGCAGATTTGGGCCACTTCGGCCTGCAGTGTAAACATAGTCATTGTGGAGTATTGTCTGTAGAATTTTGAGGACAAAAAGGACTTTATTTCATTTTGGGATAAGGTTGTAACATAAGAAAAAGTATACCTATATCTACTTGATATCCGTTGCAGCCGATCACTCTGGAAGGGGGTCTCTTTGTCTATGGTCCCTTCTCAAGGTTTATTCATTTTCCCCAGTTGGGGACTGTCGGAGGCAGATATTTACATATATCCGAATTTAAGTGTTACTTCTTTTATTTCATAGTCATATTTGAAAACAGCTCATGTTTTTCCATTTGTTCTCTTTCTGTTTGTCTGCAAGTAAACTGTGTGTGTTAACCTTGAAGCTTTGGAATGTTAGAAAGAGCGATAATGGGCATTTGTTTTGGCTAGAGAGACATGACTGCCAGGGACTTAAGAGGGGAGAGGGTTTGGTCGGGGAAACAGACCATCTTAGTGGGGCGATTGAATGTTCTATGCTGGACTGGTGTCAATGTATATATGCAAAGCTTTGCAAATATATTACAAAATACCTATTCTGTCTCTGGTGGTTTTTCAACTCAGCGTTAAGTGTCGTAAAGAGCTTGGGAGCGACTTGTGACTTGAATTCCCTGGGAGGAACAACTGGTCATGAAACGCAACAGGACTTTTGAGCATTTATTTGCCCTGATGTGGGTTTAGATCAGGGTTATGTTGTGAGTTTGTTAAGCCCTTTGAGACACGTGTGATTGAGAGCTGTATAAATACATTGTGATTGATCTACGTAGTCCTCTCTGGAATAAGACAGTTGAACCTGGGGTGAAACGACTTTTAGTGTTTGTCATGTCAAATTGTAAATATATTCTATTCTTTTACAAGATGGCGTCACAACAAAACAATTGTTACTCTAAAAAGTGTGAATGTAAAGCTGGAGTTTAGAATAAGAGCTGGCTAACTAATTTGACATGGTTGTAAGCCTTGATGCAGTTTGGGTTGGTCGTCACATGTACAGTATATATCTATATCATATTCATATTTATATCTATACACAGCAGGCTGGCCTGTTCAGGTTCCATGCTTTTTTGTCATTAGGATGCAAATGCAGTTCACAGTGTGACAACCCGATGAAAACACTGCTGCTTATGCACCTTTTATCCTTTCCTTTCTGCTGGAAGTTGCCACACAGGTGCTCAAACTGTGTTCAGGTGGCCACTGCATCACCTGCAGCTTACCTCAGCAAGACACGCCTTCATCTGAAAAGGTGTGTTTGGGCTCCTTATGTCCTTGTCATCAAGGGGAGTCGCAGTGCATGCTTGAATTCATGTGTTCCTCCTAATGAACCGTGGCTTCCCAGTGTCGGCAGCACTCGTGCAGCCCCACACCGTGACACTATCGCCACCACGCTGCGTGTAGGTAAGACACGATTATTGTGCTACTCACTTGTATAGCCAGCTATTTAGACAATATTGTGTGGAGTCGGTTTTAGTGGATAGTAAATCTATACTGCTATACAAGCTGTACACCAGGGGTGGCCAAACTTTTTCCACTTAGGGCTGCACACGGAAAAATCAAAACATGCAGGGGCCATTTTGATCTTATTCATTTTCAAAACTAATACAATATGTAGATTTTATTTTTAAAATTTAGGTCTCTGCTCAAGTTTAGTCCCGGGGACTAAAAATGTTAAAAATAAGTAATTAAAAAATATATATACAAAACCCAAAACCAGTGAAGTTGGCACGTTGTGTAAATCGTAAATAAAAACAGAATACAATGATTTGCAAATCCTTTTCAACCTATATTCAATTGAATAGATTGCAAAGACAAGCTACTGAATGTTTGAACTGAGAAACTTTGTTATTTTTTGCAAATGTTAGCTCATTTGGAATTTGATGCCTGCAACATGTTTAAAAAAAGCTGGCACAAGTGGCAAAAAAGACAGAGAAAATTGAGGAATGCTCATCAAACACTTATTTGGAACATCCCACAGGTGAACAGGCTAATTGGGTGTTACTTTGCATGCAGTCAGCTTTTGGCCCACGGCCCAATTTTTTTTTTAATTTTTTTTTAGCCCAATGCAGCACGCCAGTCAAAAAGTTTAGACACCCCTGCTCTTGATCAACTTCAGGTCTATGTCGATATAATTTTGTAATTATTTTATGTTTTGTGCGCTTTTTTTCAAAACCCTGTATTTATGGCAAAAACACAAAATATAGAATATTCTCCCCAAAAAGATTTTCAAAGTGGAATATTTGATGTGAAGTAATTGGAGCCTTCAATAGGTCAATAATGCATAAATACATTGATTTCAATTCATTATTCGTTTTGCCCAATGACAGTTAAAAATAAAAATTTGACAAAAATTCTTGGGGATCCAAATGGACCCCACTCATAGAAGTCTTTAAAATAAGCCATACATTGTTTTTTCTTGAAACACTTAAGTCTCTAGATCAGTGCTTTTCAATTATTTTCTGTTCTGTTCAATTATTTTCTGTTCTGTTCTGTTCTGTTAGGGTTGGAATTGGGGGTTAAATCACCAAAATGATTCCCGGGCGCGGCCACCGCTGCTGCCCACTGCTCCCCTCACCTCCCAGGGGGTGATCAAGGGTGATGGGTCAAATGCAGAGAATAATCTCGCCACACCTAGTGTGTGTGTGACAATCATTGGTACTTTAACTTTAACTTTACGCCCCCCCAGGAAGAAGAAAATATATTGCGCCCACCCCATTCTCCATCGTAACTATAAATAGTATAATTTGTCTATAATATTGTTATAACTATTCCTCTGCATAACATTGTAAGTAGAGGTGGGGGAAATAATCGATTTTAACGGCATTGCAATTCAGACTTGGACAATTATAGAATTGATTAAATGAAGTAAATAAAGTAATGCAGAGAGTTCTAAATGTTGGCTGACTGCAGTGAGCCACCTCACGGAAAGATCACTGCCTCACGGAAAGATCCAACCAGCTCCTTTATTATCAGGCAACTATGGTCCAGTTTTCCCCCACATTTTCATTAATTTAATAAATGTGGGAATTAATTTAACTGTTTGAATTTTTTTTTTTAAGTTGCAAGTGATTAACGGTTATTTAGTGAAACAAAGAAATAAAATAAAACAAAACTGCATCAATATACATAAATTAAAGTTGCAGCAATAATCAATTTTTAATCGAATCTTAGCTCCTGAATCATAATCGTATTCGCATTGTGAGGTGCCCAAAGATTCCCACCTCTAATTGTAAGCTTATAAACATTAAAGAAAACAACACTCGTTTCCCACCGTGGTTACAGTGAAGCTAAGTGATTCATACGTGTCATCATATATCATATTCTGGTACGGCAAGAAAAAAACCTTAATCCCTGAGGTCACGCATAATCTAGATAAAATTAAGATCCAGCCAACAATTATAGATTTTATGGTTTGTTCTATGCCCTTTTTGTCAAAGAAAAGTTGTTGTTTTATATGGCAAACACAAAATATGCAATATTATTGCTCAAAAATATTTAAAAAGTGGAAGTTTTGATTTGTCAAAAATTCATAACAACGTTGATTTTGATGCGTTATTATTTTTGAGCAATGACCGCTTTAGAGAAAAAAAACAGCCTGCATGGCAGCTCTGTGTTATTAGAGTCAACACTGCAACTTTTTATCGTTACATTTCACCGGTTTGCTCTTTTTATGTTTTTTTATAAAAAAAATGTGTAGAATAAAACATTCGCTGCATGCCGCGAATGGCCTCCACGCAACACTATGGACACCCCCGCTGTACACTGACTATTCTAAAATATATCCACATTGACAGTGTTGTCCCCTGAGAAGCCATACATGCTAAAATGTGAGGATACTGTATCTAAACAGGCATGGGGCCAATCACCTTGACGGGGAACTTGAGCTGGTTGTACACCTCAGACATCAGAAGGTTATGGCTCAGAGTTTTTCTCATCTTCATGATCCTCACAATGGCGGCGTCGATCTGATACTGTCGATCCTGGAAGACCCTCTCAGTGGTGCTGGCCTGCTCCTCCACCTGCAGGGAGGACAACCACCTCAAGGTTATTGTCCACCAACACGACACCATGGCGGGTACGCCGGAGCGAAGCTATACCGTTTCCTTCATCTGGATCTGGTTTATTTTGATGCGGAAAAGCCTGTGTTTGAATTCGTCGTTGCACGAGAACTTGTCGCCGTCTTCCACGTCTTTGCTTTTGGGGATTTTGGTGAGGACGCGCGCTTTGCCGCACGCCAGCGACTGCAGAGTGCGACGCAGTTCGCTGTCCTCTGTAGAGAAAAAAAATAGATCAGTTGTTTTGTCTTTTACATGAGACCTTGGTGCGACCAGGTGCACCTATTCCTGTGGCCAGTTTGATCTCCTCCAGGGTGAACTCCTCCCCTTCGTTGAACATCAGCAGCACCAGTGTTTGGAAAAGTGACACCTGCAGCTCCTTCTTGCCCTGGTGTGATAAAGAAGACATTGTTGAGATATCACAAGAGGCAGTGCGTCACAGTAACCCAGAAATAAACCACCCGCCTCTTTAAATTCCGCTTTTAGGACACAATGGCCGAGTGTCGACTGCCACTGCAGCTTCCTGCCACTGTGTTTGCCCAGGTAGAAGGTCTTGAAGATCTCCTGCAGCCGCACCATCTGGACGTAGATAACAGCGGCGTTTCAGAGCAACACGTGGCACATTAACGACATGTCGGGTCATAAAGGAAAAATGGCGTCTGTTAAAATATTTGCTCTCACCTCGGCAGGCAGGTGTACTTCCATGGGGATGTAGGTGGGCCAGTAACCCATAGTGAGGATGTTCACCGTCAGCTCAATGTTTCCGGGAATGTTTTGGCACTGCATATGCTGAAAGGCAGGAGACATGGCCACATCAAAAGACATTGGCGTAGAAACATTATTTCTTCTGGTTTAGTTGGAACCTTTGCAGTACGATAATTCTAAATCGCCATTCAAATTTTGATCCTGGTCCTTTTAATGAGCACATGCTTGTCTTTCCAATGACGGGTCTGCATTATGGCACAAGGCAAATGACTAACTGTATGTTCATTGAATCTAATTGTAAACATGTGTTTCTAGATCACAGATGCACCTCAATAAATTTGAATGTGGTGCAAAAGTTATTCCGAGGGGTCATATTATGATTTTTTTTCCCACATTTAAAACACTTCCTATTGGTCTACATAACATGTAATGGTGGTTCTTTGGTCAAATTTTGTGTATATTTTTGTTCCACAGACCCTCTTCAAGCGGCTTTTTGGCTGGCTCTTCAATAAGCTCCCGTTTTGTGGGAGGTTTTATTTATGTGCCAAAGCCCTCCTTTAGACCAAGCCCCTTCGACTGCGTCTCCACCCCGTCAGCCATGTTGTAGTTTTTAGCGCTTTGGATTATTTTGGTACTTGACACATGTTACAGTTAGCATTTTAGCATGCTAGATTTTTTTTAGCTATTTAGCAGGAATACACCCCGGTGTCATATATTTGGGTATTTCACTAATGCTAACTGTAAGCACGCTATTGTTAGCATAGTACTGTTACCATTAGAGATGTCCGATAATATCGGACTGCCGATATTATCGGCCGATAAATGCTTTAAAATGTAACATCGGAAATTATCGGTATCAAAAAGTAAAATTTATGACTTTTTAAAACGCCGCTGTACGGAGTGGTACACGGACGTAGAGAGAAGTACAGAGCGCCAATAAACCTTAAAGGCACTGCCTTTGCGTGCTGGCCCAGTCACACAATATTCACGGCTTTTCACACACACACACAAGTGAATGCAAGACATACTTGGTCAACAGCCATACAGGTCACACTGAGGGTGGCCGTATAAACAACTTTAAAACTGTTACAAATATGCGCCACACTGTGAATCCACACCAAACAAGAATGACAAACACATTTCGGTAGAACACCCACACTGTAACACAACATAAACATAACAGAACAAATACCCAGAACCCCTTGCAGCACTAACTCTTTCGGGACGCTACAATATACAACCCCCCCACCCCAACCCCACCCACCTCAACCTCCTCCCAAATTCCAAGCTGATGTTTTGAGGCATGTTAAAAAAAATTATGCACTTTGTGACTTCAATAATAAATATGGCAGTGCCATGTTGGCATTTTTTTCCATAACTTGAGTTGATTTATTTTGGAAAACCTTGTTACATTGTTTAATGCATCCAGCGGGGCATCACAACAAAATTAGGCATAATAATGTGTTAATTCCACAACTGTATATATCGGTTGATATCAAAATCGGTAATTAAGAGTTGGACAATATCGGAATATCGGATATCGGCAAAAAAGCCATTATCGGACATCTCTAGTTACCATGCTAGCTTTTTAGCGTATATTTTTTGCTCCTTGACGCTTTTTGGCCAGCATTGAGCATTCACACAAAATTTCTACTTAAAATGCATTTCTAGTTCTTTGAAAAAAAAGATACAAATTTTACTGGTTTGGAAGGCGAAAACTACCAAAATGGCTTCTGCATCCTTTGATTTGTCAGTCTTCACACATCTTCACAGCACAATGAACTCTTTGCACATTCTTACCTGTTTGAACTGCACCATGATGTCTTTCGAAAGCTCCATATCTTTAAACATGCCCTCCAGTTTGCTGGTGAAAGCTGCTCCACATTCTGCAGAGGGAGGGTCAGGGAAAGTGAAAGTGAAAGTCCACACTCTGTGTTATTCTCAGCAATGTGAGAATGCTTTACCATGTTTTAGTTTTGACAACATTGACTTCTCAGCATCCACCGAAGCACTTTTCCCCACCAGTAACCTCTTGGCCAGATCCTTCTTGTAAAAGGCCTCAAAAACATCTTTGCCTAAAAGATCACAAGCATGTTATTAATATTCACAGACAGGAAAGCACTTTCATTGTTACAATGCTGTTCAGTGTTACCATAGATGAATCTAAATATAATCATAATCTTGTCCAGCATCTTTTCCAATTCCTCATCGGTCGCCTCCTTGTTTCCAGCTCGCAGTTTAGAATCAACATGTTTGGCTGGAAAGGAAGCAACATTTAGAGTGGATATTCATTTTGAATTTAACAGACTAATCTAAAACAAATGGGGGGGGAAAAATCCACCTATGAGCTCGGCGGGCTTATTTGGCCGCTTGTTGATGAAGGTTTCAAACGCCTCCTTCATGGCGTTCACAAACTTCTCGTTCTTCATGAAGCACACGTCGATGATGTGATCCACCTTGTCTTTGAAGTCCAGCAACTCTTGCACCATGGTTTTGTCTTTTTCAGGATTGATCACAATTGTGCTTCCGAAAGCCTAACGGAATGAGTTCACACGCAGTGAGAATCAAACGCACATACATTTAACAATAAATAATTCAGCTCAACAGCAGAAGCGTGTATGACACAGGTGTCAAACTAAAGACGCGGGGGGCCGGATCGGGCCCGCTGCACCATTTAATTGTGGCCCGCCACGTCATATTTGTCGACATATTTTAACAAGGCGTGTGTGGCCCGCACATCATTTCTAATTTGGTCTGCCTTGTCATTTTTAACGCAGCCCGCCACATCATATTTATCGACATATTTTAACAAGGCATGTGTGGCCCGCCACATAATTTCTAATGTGGTTTGCCATGTCATTTTTAACGTAGCCCGCCACATCATATTTGTCGACATATTTTAACAAGGCGTGTGTGGCCCGCACATCATTTCTAATTTGGTCTGCCTTGTCATTTTTAACGTAGGCCGCCACATCATACTTATCGACATATTTTAACAAGGCATGTGTGGCCCGCCACATCATTTCTAATGTGGTTTGTCATGTCATTTTTAACGTAGCCCGCCACGTCATATTTATCAACATAATTTAACAAGGCGTGTGTGGCCCGCAACATTATTTCTAATGTGGTCTGCCTTTCTTGTCATTTTTAAAGTGGCCCGCCACATCATTTTTACCGACATATTTTAACAGGGCGTGTGTGGCCCGCACATCACATAATTTTTAACGCAGCTCGCCGCGTGATATTTAACGTAATCTGCCTTGAAAATTTTAACATAGCCCGCTACGTCATATTTGTCAAACATATTTTGACAAGGCGTGTGTGGCCCGCACATCATTTCGATTGTGGTCTGCCTTGTTATTTTTAATGAGGCCCACCACAACATATTTATCGACATATTTTAACAAGGTGTGTGTGGCCCACACATCATTTCTAATGTGGTCTGCCTTGTCATTTTTAACATAGCCCGACACATAATTTTTAATGTGGCCCGCCACGTCATATTTATCAACATATTTTAACAAGGCATGTGTGGGCCGCACATCATTTCTAATGTGGTCTGCCTTGTTATTTTTAAATTGGCCTGCACGTCATATTTATCAACATATTTTGACAAGGCGTGTGTGGCCTGCACATCATTTAGAATAGAATAGAATAGAATAGAATAGAATAGAATAAAAAGTACTTTAGTGATCTCTGGGGGAAATTCAGCACCAGTTCGCTCACAATAGACAACAAACACTTATTTCTATTGTGGTCTGCTTTGTAATTTTTAACATTTTTAACTAACGCCACATCATTTTTAATGTGGCCCGCCACGTCATATTTATCAACATATTTTAACAAAGCGTGTGTGCATTACTTTTTCACACACTCTTGGGATTCTCTCAATGAGCTTCAAGAGGTAGTCACCTGAAATGGTTTTCACGTCACAGGTGTGCTTGAAGCTCATCAAGAGAATGCCAAGAGTGTGCAAACCAGTAATCAGAGCAAAGGGTGGCTATTTTAAAGAAACTAGAATATAAAACATGTTTTCAGTTATTTCACCTTTTTTGTTAAGTACATAACTCCACATGTGTTCATTCATAGTTTTGATGCCTTCAGTGACAATCTACAATGTAAATAGTCATGAAAATAAAGAAAACGCATTGAATGAGGAGAAGGTGTGTCCAAACTTTTGGCCTGTACTGTATATATTCACTATTTACAAGCGGCCCTTTAAGGGCAGCCTTATTTGCAATGTGGCCCCTTAATAAAAACAAGATTGACACCCCTGATGTATGGTAATTATAACATTATCTTCATTATTGATCAACATTCATAGCTTAATGCTTAAGTTGAATTCAGCATTTATTTCTAAATAATGTTTGTCTGATTTTTTTTTTTTCTACATCAACCTTTAATCTCTCTACGTATTTTAATTTATTTAATTTTCTGTTACAGGAGGAGCTGGACAAAGTGGCTGTGGAGAGGGAAATCTGGGCTTCTCTGCTTAGGCTGCTGCCTCCGCGACCTGACCTCGGATAAGCGGAAGAAGATGGATGGATGAATGGAATTTTCTATTATTTATCAATTTATATTTTTCCTATTTTATTTACACTTGTTACTTACGTTACCATTTTTATTGTGTTCTTTTTAACACCTTTTGTTTTTTCTTTACTTTGTACTTGATCCCCCCACAAAATACATTTTTAAAAACAAAATATAAACCCCTGAATTACTGAGTATCATTCTGTTAAAGACATGGTGTGAATGAATCAGGGTAGGATTAAATATGTTGTCCTTTTCAGACATGTTGAAATGAAAATGTCATGTTTTCTTCACTGTTAAGAAACAAATAAAATATTATATCCAGCAGTGAGAAAACACAGAGTTAGTTACCTTTATGTACTCTATCCAGTGCTGCAGGAGCACCTGAACCCCACCTCGCACTCGACTGAAGAGCTGATATAGGAGTGAAAGATCTTCAATCCTGTTTTCATCCAACAGGTGCGTCAGACCTGGAACAACAAGTCACAATCAATAATAATAATAATAAAAAAAAGTCTCCATATTGTGTTCATGCTGTTTACCTTTTTGTAGTGTTGCTGTGAGATGTTCTCCGAGCAGCTGCTTCTCCACTGTGGCAATAAGCGGCTTTCTGGAAGGCAAAGAAGCAATTTCCCAGTCTTTTATTTCTGTTTCAATTATAAACAAACAGGCCAATGCTTACTGTGTGCTCTGGTCTAAATATGTGATGACTCTGTCCGCCTCTTCCTCCAAGCGTTTGTTGACATGATGCAGATACTCGGGTACCTGCAAGCACATTAAAAACTTAGTCGGATGCAATCAACTTGCCGAATTCTGCTCGATCTCGGGATTTGTTCACTTTATGAGACTATTTATTCCCACAGGAAAAAAAGGAACTAAAATGAATTTGTTCCAGGGTTAAATCGTCAACAACATAAAACCTTTATTACCTGCGTGGGCTATTTTAAAGCAATATTTTGACAGTATTAATGGCCATGCTACTGTAAAAATATGCTAATTGGACAAACAGTCTTGACTTAAATAACGGCAAGATTGCGTGCACAATAATGGCAAAAGGCCCGGAGTAACACTTTTTTTTTCAACACTATTATTGGTCATACAAGTGTAAAAATATGTTTTTCCTGAGATGGAGCAACCACAATTTGCTGACTAGCTATTTAGCTTCCTGTGTAATAGTACAGAACAATGGCGAGTCAGAAGTGACATCCAGATCGTATTGGCAGATTTAAACATGGCGCTTTTACACGGGTGGAAAAACAAGAAAGGCTACAAATTTTATATATATATATATATATATATATATATATATATATATTGGGCGAACCAAAGATCTGTGGGCTGCGTGACCCTTGATGCAGGTTTAGATTTTTTCTCTGAGGTGCACATCATGCTCTGCTGGAGGGTCTTGGATGCGAGGCAGATTACTTTTGTGATACAAAAAGCCAAAGAATAAGCAATGCACCCACCAGCAACTACTCATTGAGCTGAAGCATTGTGTAAAAGAAACCCTGCATAATGATCAAATGAAGAATTTATGCAACTTTTGTGGCCCAATTTAGGGCTGTCAAAGTTAACACGTGTGGCAGTAGAGTGGAAAAAACAAGTTGACTTTATAAGCTTAATTGTGTTTAATTGTATCCATTAAACCATATCAGATTGTATTTACAATCCGCAAAGTATGTGAAAATACTGTCTAGACATCACAAAATGCCACAAATTCAGTCAGCCTTTTTGAATATTCCGTCCGAACGTCCGTAGATTGCGTCACTGGAGTAATGCTTCTGTACTCTGACTGTTGTATCAGATCAGTCATACTGGAAATGTGCAAAAATTAGAGAGACATGTGCTTTCTTTCTTTCTTTAGTTTATTTCGAACATGAACACACTTACATCATAATACATCACACAATTTCATATCATTTCATTTTACATCATGCCCGAAAAGGAGTAGGAAGAAGCAAAGCTTATTTACTCCTACCCCTTTCCCCCTTCAAAGCGTTTACAAATATATAGAATCATTTACTGACCTTTTTATATAATAAAATAACATCTATGAATTAGTATACAACAGTTTTGTAATATGTAATTAATTAATTAATTCAGTCATTATTAATATACTGAGATGAAGAATATCTTATTTTCAATAAGGTTGAAAGTATTTCTCATAATTCTTCTTCTTTGTACTCTGTAAGCACTATTATTTTGAACAACCTCTTAAACTGGATCATATCAGTACAATTTTTAACTTCTTTACTTAATCCATTCCATAATTTAATTCCACATACTGATATGCTAAAAGTTCTAAGTGTTGTACGTGCATATAAATGTTTTAAATTATTTTTTCCTCTAAGGTTATATTTCTCCTCTTTAGTTGAGAAGAATTGTTTGGTAGCAGGTTATAGTTTGCTTTGTACATCATTTTAGCTGTTTGCAATTTTACCAAATCACCGAACTTTAATATTTCTGACTATCATTCACAATCCTTATATAAGACATGAACACATTTTTTATTTATTTATGCATTTTAAGTCGTGAATAAATGAATGCATAAAAAGTCAGCTAACAATGTGGTCAATGGGGGCTCTCTATTTCGCCCACAAAAATCTCTAAATAACTATCCAAAACCCGTCAGCAATACTCTTCATACATATCATGACCTGAATATTAATCTAATATTAGCAATGTTGCTATTATAAGCGCTAAGGCAGACATAGTATTTTTTAGCGGCGGAGATAGCACACAGCGAAATAGCCCTTTGCTGATTTACTGTGTGCTTACCGCGATGTCCTGCTGCTCCCGCATCATCGCTTCTCGGCTCGTCCAAGTTATTCTAGATTATAAATCATGCCCCTTATCTGGATATTAGGAGGATTTAGCCATAAATCTTAAAGTTGTTCATCTGTGACATTCAATTCATACACGGAGATTGAGACAAACACACAAAATCGAAGACAGTGTCTGCAGGGAGACTTTTCCTTGTTCATCTACACGGGAAGATATTGATATCCTATCAGTTGTCATCACAGTGAGAGCCGACATCGTACAGTAAGCTATCGTTTTATTATTTTTCTAGTTTGTATTTCTTGTTTAGCACTTAGCAATACTGCTACATGATGCTTAGTGTTTCACTAAAGCTGGATCAGTTTAGCAGAGCCTCTAAAATTTGGAGATCATCCTCCTTTTATTCAGAATCAAAAATACAAGGTTCTGGATCACAAGTTACCCAAAGTAATCGTTGGCTCTCACAAAGTCTGCATGATTTGCATTGTTGTTGATGTGGAAGGGATCTGTTCTTCCTACCACTACGTCACACAATGATGTGTCTGGCTTCCTCTGTATCTCTCAAATTGGCTCTGGAATCTCTGTGAGATTGATACTATTTTGATCATATCTATTTAATCAACCAAATATTATATAAATTTACTTTGTAAGTCTTTCGGTGTCATAAATCAGATATTCATGATAATAGCTTCAATATAGAGGCAATTTTTTTTCCACTCGACTGGTACTTAAACTCGTGCGACTAATCATGTTTGAACGCAGCTTAATCAATAATTTATTTTGACCGCATATGCTCTTTTACCTCAGGCGCAGATGCTTTTAGGTTAGTGATCAGGTCAATGCATAGCTCAGTGCAAAGTTAAATACAGAGACTGACTGGTGTGATCGCTTACAAATTTCACATCAAAATACATCCAGGTGGTACTGAACAAATAAAAAAAATGAACAAATAAATGGAGTGCGTTCAAGTAAAACCTTTTTTTTTAATCTTGTGGGCCATTCTCACAATAAAATTACATCTGTGATTGGGTCTAAAATTAAGGATTTTGACACTTGACGCCATCTTGCAAGTATGTTAACTTTTCCTATGTTAGCAAGCTTACATTAGCATGCTAACATTTTATGTTAATATTTTTTCTAAGAAGGCTAACTGTTCCTATAATTACATGTTAACATTAGCATGCTAAAGTCTTATTTAACTAATTTGGCAAATATTATATGCTTAAAGGGGTCATATTATGATTATTTTTTTCTACATTTAAAACACTTCCTTGGGGTCTAAATAACACGTAATGGTGGTTCTTTGGTCAAATTTAGAGGACAATCTTCAAACCACTTTCTGACCGTCTCTTCACGATGCCCTGTTTTGTGGGCGGTCTAATTTACGTGCCTCCACTTCGACTGTGTCTTCTCCCCATCAGCCATGTTGTAGTTTTTAGCGCTTCCCTAAGGAGGTTACTGACAGATATGTGTTCAAGCTTTACGCTACTTTGTATTAGAAATGGCAACAGCGGAGGATGCATGTGCATGTACGAGCCAGTCTGCCCCACATCAAGAGGATAGAGGAGAAAAAAAGGAGCTTATTTTGACTACAATGGCGGACTCACGCAAAGATCTTTGGGCAAAACTTTACCATATATGGAGATATCCGCTGACATCACCAATGGGAAAAACGTCACAAATTGGGCAAATTTCAAACGTCTCGCTTGGAGGAAGTATGAAGGAAGGCAAGATTGTTTTAAAAATATCTCTACAATGCCTTTATGGTTTGATTTAACATTTTCTAGGCTTTTGTAGATCCCAAATACAAAAGCCTAAAAAATAACCCAGGTACCAATAGGTAAGAAATATTGGTTTGGCATAATAGGTCTCCTTTTAACTTAAAATCATGGAGTTTGGTACTTGGTACTTTTTTTCTTATGCTAGCATGCTAACGTTTCAGGCTAGAATTTTCGCCAATTTAGGTTTAAACCTAAAAATCTTGGATTTCCTTACTTAGAGACATCATATAAGTATGTTAACTACTTATTTCTTAGCAAGGCAACATTAGAATATTTCTATGATAACTTTAGAATGCTAACTTAATTTTTGCAAATTTTGCATTTGTCTTTGAACCGACTTTTTTTGATGGAGGGGTCTATCAAAAGTTCCGCAGGAATTTACTATTTTAAATTAAGCACGTAAGTAATTTAGTGTGATTAATCAAAATGCAAAAGTGTGATTAATCTGATTAAAAAACCCTAATCTTTTGACAGCACTACTTGACTTCTGAGGTTCCACTGATTATTTAAATAACATCAGTGAACAGGAAAATAGGGCAATGCTATGATAAAAGCCTTTGTTAATCAAAATGGAACATGGCTAAGCACCCAACACCTCTTTTGGTCTCTCGTAACTTCCTTGTGTAGAGCGAGGATTATTTGCCACATCAAATATGCAGTAATCTTACGTTCTGCTTTATTGAACGCAAATATACAGCTTGGTGCAGCGTCAACAAAGCTTTTCAATTGCGAGAAAGTGCAAACTTTGTACATTGCATTTTTAATTTCAGCCTAAATTAATCCCATGCAAATGACTTCACATGATTAAACGGTTGCTGTGTGGGATGTTAACGACACGCATACTTCTTATCATTTATTTGCGGATTAGCTACTGAACATCGACTGACTTCTGACTCACTTCCCGGATTTACATTCCGGACATTTCTTTGTTTCTACTTTGTGTATATGCGTCTATTTTTAAAGGGGAATACCGCAGGGTTTTATAGTTATTCTTTATAACTGGAAGCATACAGCAAACAAGGCTTACCTCTCGCTCCTGCATCAGCCTCTGTCCTTCCGCAGCGTACAGTCGGTTAGTCTCCTCCAAAAACCGCTGCTCGAAGGAGTCTTGGTAAATCTGTCCGAGGTCAGAGTGTTTTCATTAAAGTGGTTTATCAACAGGAAGATCCCAAAGCTGCACTCTTCATCACATGAGGGATTAAAATAGCTCATATTAAGCAGTTCTTAGGAGTCCATCGGGGCAACCATATTGAGTCCTGAGTGAAGTTGAGATACCTGCAGGTCAGAGAGCATGCTCAGCAGGCTCCTCAGCAGACTGCGGTCTATCGCCTCGCCGTTTCGCTCCCGCTCGATGAGCAACAGGATGCCGTCGATGGTTTTGCTCTGCACCTTAAGGTTGCTGATGATGTAGAACCTGAAGAGGTCCAGACCCATGTCCCTGCGAGAAAGGCGGGACAACTTTAGCAGAACACTTCAATTTGTGTGCAGAAAAAAGGAACGTGGCCGATCACTCACCAGATGGATGGCAGCATTGAGTTTTGTAAAACGTAGGTGCGGTCCAAAAATAAAAATATACCCCTTATCATGATCTGTGGGGGTAAAAAACATGATGACAGTTTTTTTAAGTATAATGACCCTTTTTGAATGATAATGCTTTACAGGTCTGTGAATCTTTTGGGCACCACACGATTCGATTCGATTTTTGGGGGTAACGATTTCAGGATAGCTTATTTAGTAATACAAGTATTCTACACTACTGTAAACTGCAAACATTAATAAACATTACCGGTACCTTCCAAGCCAGGAGTGTCAAACTCATTTTAGATCGGGGGCCACATGGAGAAAAATCTACTCCCAAGTGGGCCGGACTGGTAAAATCACAGCACGATAACTTAAAAACAAAGACAACTTCCGATTGTTTCTTTGTTTAAAAATAGAACAAGCACATTCTGAAAATGTACAAATCATAATGTTGTTGGTTTTTTTTTTACACTTACATGTTGCGGTTGATAGTATTCTATCTTTATTTGTCGTTATTTACACTTTCTGAATAAATTATGTGATAATGTTCATCAGTCAACTCATTGGTGTTCATTTTCAATTTATCAAGATAAAAAAATTATTAAAAAATCTAAATACAGGATGTTATTTATGTAGTTTGCTCATTTTCCTCAACTGATGTACTCGACATATGTAGCATCATCTACAAAGATACAAAGAATTGCTATTGTGAAATCCAGTGGACACATTTAGAACAGCAGTTTCTTTCATTCAAAATTTTCGGCTCATTTTTATACTTAGCAAACTTATCCCGCGGGCCGGCTAAAACCTGTTCGTGGGCCTGATCCGGCCCGTGGGCCTTACGTTTGACACCCCTGTTCTAAGCTCTCTATTAGCCTCTATCAAAACGTTAATGCAAAAATTGAGTGTTGGACACAGCTCTTGTACTGGACCCTTATTAGGTTGTCGTAATGTACCTGCCAAAATTAGTAATGAGTACATACAAGACAATAAAATGCTAACACTACTACAAACTAAAACAGTAGAAAGTTAAATGCCGTACAATGAATCCAATTTTCAAGAAAAGTATCATTCTAACTTTTAATCACCGTATGGCAAGACGTCAGAGGCATCATTTGTGACACCTTCACCAACAAGGTGATAAAGGATTTAAGAGAAGAAAAATAAAGTAACAGGACGTAAGCTTCGCCACAGGCAGTATTTTGTTGTTTCACATGTCTTAACTTCTTTTTACACTTGTATGTCACTTACAAATTTCTTTAAAATGAGATGCATGGGAAGTGTAGATGTTCTGATCAGGGTTTTACGCTGCCGATACCGATGATCCATGAGTAAGATCGTCCGATATCAATACCGATCAGAAGTATTAACTGTGCTTTTTTCAATGTATTTAAGGTGAGTGCTATTGGAAGTTTAACAATATCAACACGATATTGAAAGTAGTTCCTTGTTCCCTTTTATGACATACAATGGTTTGAGCAAAACAAAGTCAATAATAGTACACAATAACTAAACAAAAGCAAAAATTACTTTCTATTACTCATTTAAATGATTTGGTTTTTGCCCTCAAGGTCCTCTTGTGTGCAAGAAAATATTCCCCGAGTTTGTAAACAATAACGACAAAATTATTGAGAAATTAAAAATCACCCTTGAATCAATTAAATACTGATACTACCTTTGGCATCGACGCAACCAATTTATGGATGAGTGTGCCCTCCTCTTACGTGTCCTGTACTGACTGCGACAATGATGACACACCAACAGTTGTTGTTAGGCTATCCTCTTTCTTATTAATGTTATTATATGTTATTCTACACCAAAAAAAGGTCTCTTTATTATTATTCCGCCCAAAAACTTTGGCGCACTCCACAGCCCACAGTTTTCATCCGATCGGAACCGTTAAAGTATCAAAACGTTCGGCTCGATCGGGAATCAGGATCTCCCCAAAAAAATAAAAAAATCCCAGATTACCCAGAATTCACGTTTTTCTATGTCACTTTGCCCGTTGAAAATGAATGGGACATTTTTCGAACTTGCACAATTCCCCCATTTCGCAACCGATTTGACCTTTATTTATTTTTTATTAAATCAACATAAAAAACACGAGATACACTTACCGGTACAATTAGTGCACCAACCCAAAAAGCCTTCCTCCCCCATTTACACTCATTCACACAAAAGGGGTTGTTTCTTTCTGTTATTAATATTTTGGTTCCTACATTATAGAACAATGCAGTCTGCAAGGGATACAGTCCGTGAAGCACACAGGATTGTGTGTGCTGCTGGTCCACTAATAGTACTAACCTTTAACAGTTAATTTGACTCATTTTCATTAATTACTATTTTTTATGTAACTGTTTTACTTTCTTTTTTATTCAAGAAAATGTTTTTTATTTATTTATTTTATTTTAAAAAAAAAGACCTTATCTTCACCAGACCAGGTTGTCAAAGAAATTAGATTGTTTAAAGGGTTCTTAAAACCACGTCCAGATTTGACCTTTCCACCACCCACACACTCCACTCACCTTGGAGAATCAAACTACCATTTTCCAAGTTCAAAAAAATTCCAGGAATTCACAGATTCACAGTCCACATTTTTCAACCATCTTTGACCATTCCACCTTCAAAACATTCCTATTAGTTGGGACAACAAAAGTTATAATTTTTTTCCATACAAATTCCTGATTTTCCCGAAATTCCAAAATACACATTTAAATGCAAACTGTTACTATGTAAACATTTTTCAATAAATTCCAAAAATGCCAACACCAACCCATTCATATCATCTAGGACAGGGGTGTCAAAGTCAAGGGCCAAATTATCTATGGCCCCCGGGATGATATTTGATTAGTATTAGACGTGGCCCGCAGGCCACAGCCGCCTGCTGCTGTTTTGCACGCACCAATACTCCATCAGTGTTGGCGCTAGGAATTTTCAAAATGTCATCAAGTCATAAAAATGGGGTACCACAGTACATTTTTGGGGTCCCACTTTTTTGTAACCGTTTTGAAAACAAATGATAAATGTATGCCTTATCCTGTTACCGTATTTTTCGGACTATAAGTCGCAGTTTTTTTCATAGTTTGGCCGGGCTCCAGTGCGATTTATATCTGTATATCTCACATTCTATATTGTGTTTTGGAAAAAGGTTGTCATAAACGTTACTTAATTCATTAAAAAAAATAATACAAAAGAAAACACATTTTTATGCATATGTAAATTTCAGTTATAAACATTCATTCACTTTCTTCAAGGATCTAAACTTTACCACTTCCGGTAGTTTTTTTCAAAATGTTTATTGTAATATTTTCAGAATGTGTTTGTTCTATTTTTGGCCAAATAAGACAAAGAAAACAATCTGAAGTTGTCTTTATTTTTTTAGTTTTAATGCCATGATTTTAATAGTCCGGCCTGCGTGTGCACAAATTTTCCTCAATGCGGCCCCTGAGCTAAAATGAGTTTGACACCTATTGTGGTATTATCTATATTTTCTAAAATTCCTGTTTTTAAAGCCTAGTTAGCTTAGCAATTAGCATGCCTGCTCCTGGCTTTCTCTCTGTGTGTCAGATGCTTAGCCTCGTCCTCCAGTCCTTGATAATGATACCGAAGAGACTAGTAAATGCAGTGTTTGCCGTGATGTAGGTGTTTATTATTGATTTAGTGGAGCGGCTCCACATTGTGTATGCAGAAACAATTAGATGCTGGCAGCTTGTCAGCAGGTCACCAAAAATAAATCGGCATTAATATGCAAAGGCTGATCACATACTTTTTCACGAAAATCGGCTGCATAGTGGGAAGCAATGTTACATCTTTGGGATTTGTTAAAAACCACAACTTAATTTTTTACACATATATGACAGCTTTAGAAGCAATTAGACAGTTTGACACTTAACTAACCTTGGCTATGCCCACCTATTAAGCAGCATTGTGTTCACAGGTGTATTTCCTTACTTAGGACGTACCATTTGTCTGCAGTGATCCTGCCAGCACTTGTCAATTTTCTTCAGAAAGAGCACACTGTCCAGAGCGCCCGTGAGAACAATATTAAGGCAAACGTCAGGTTAGTGAATAATAATAACAACAGCAGTATAATATTTGAAAAAGGATATTCTCTGAACTGATCGATCTGGGCCTTGATGTGGTCTTCGCACACGGCCCTCAGCTGTTTGTAAAGCTTGGCTGAGATCTTATGGGAGCACAGGTTCTCTACAGCCTGCAGAGGAAACAAGGAACACAAGCTTGAGTGAAAGGCACACACGTTTGGCGGAAAACTGGATTTGGGGAGCGCAAGCAATACCTGGTAGAGCTCCTCCAGGTTGTACTTGATGGATGTGCTGTTCTGAATGGCCTCCACCGCCTCCTTCAGCTTCTGCCACGTCTCCTGTGTGTAGTTTTCTGGCAACTTGGGTTTCTCTGTGTGTGGGGGAAAGCAAGGTTATAGTGTATATCTTGACACATACAGATAGATAAATAAATAAAAGCTCACTTCAGGGTGGGCGTGAAAAATGTTTGTCCCCTACAAAGTGAAAATGTGCCAGTGGTCTGCGGACCAAACAGCAATTTTTACCATACAACAACACCGCCAGGGAGGAATTTAGCCTCATGCCGCTATATATAAATATAATAAAACTCTGCAACTTTTATGTACATTTTTAACCTCAAAACATTCAAAAAGTCAATTTCAAGGTGTTGTTCTGTAACCAGTTCCTTCTAGATATTTCATCCGATTGATTACAAACTTTACCCAGACAGAGTACTGAGAGTAGACGTATGGAGGATGCTAAATTTTGAAGCTTATTTGTTTTTATTACAAGCCGCCTAATCTACAACGTTTTTTTATAAGACAAGTGCAGGATCATAACTTGAGAGGCTTTGGATATTTCTTATTGCCGAGAGCTCAAACCACTCGTAAACGTTTTTGTGTGTCTGAAACAAACTGGACTTACAACACAAGCAATGCCAAACTATTAATCGATTTAAACTATTATACAAACTTGGGGTCTGGTTCAAATATAGAGATGAGGGTCTTTAATTTGACCTGCTGTTGTACTCTGTCTGAAAGTGTTAACATGTGCTCAATGTTTCCTTGCCATTATTGCTATGTTGTCTATTACCATTATTGCTATGTTGTCTATTACCATTGTTGGCTTTTTGTCTATTACCATTGCTGGTATATTCATTATTCCTACATTGTTGATACAAATTATTGTTACAGTGTAATAATTATTGTTACCTGTGGTAATGCCACTATGATACAACATCTGTATTATAATCCTTGAACAAAGCAAGAATGAAGCTCATGTGAATAATCACTGAATGGAGAACTGGGGGTGGGATTAAATAAATTATCTTCTTCCCACTCCCTTTCAGGCAAAACTGGACAATCATGCATTACATACTATACATTATCTTTTGCACTATATTAATTTATATTATTATGTGTTGTCAACTTTGTACTTTTTTATGTCATTGCCTGAAATAAAAAAATAAATGAAAAAAATTAAAATGAAGGTGTGGGCGAAGAATGGCGACCAAGATTATCCTTCGCCATAGAGTGTCAAGAAGTCACAATTTTACCGTAGAGCAACTAGATAGCCTGTAAAAAAAAAAATCTATGGAATTTACCAGTTACCAGAAATGTTCCAAAAAATGTGCGGTGTTTGTTTTTTTTACCACCAAATTACTGTTGCTTTAATGTTAAAATTCTTGTGACTGAGCTACCAGTTTACACTTATAATACACTTTTTTTTTTACAGTGCATTACTATAAAGTGAAAAACAGCACTGTTATTTTTAAAGCTTAATTCTGGTGACTAAGCTGCTACTTTTTTATGGTAAAATCTACGTTCCCTATTATGGTACATTTCTGGCAACTGAGCCGCCAGGTTTTGACAGTAAAAGTCAGCGACTTAAGGCGTAAGGCGGGTGTCAGCAACCTGTGGCTCTAAAAGCCGCATGCAGCTCTTTAGCGCCGCCCTAGTGGCTCCCTGGACCTCTTTCAGAGATGTGTGAAAATGGAAAAAGATTAAGAAAAACATATATTTTTTGTTTTAATATATTTTCTGTAGGAGAACAAACCAATCGTTAGAAATCCCACTGTTTATATTTAACATACTTCACTGATGAGAGTATTTGGAAAGCACCGCTTTGTCCTACTAATTTCAGCGATCCTTGAACTCATCGTAGTTTGTTTACATGTACAACTTTCTCCGATGCTGCCACAGAAAAACATGTTTCATGCCACTCCTATGTCTCATTTTGTCCACCAAACGTTTTATGCTGTGTGTGAATGCACAAAGGTGAGCTTTGTTGATATTATTGACTTGTGTGGAGTGCTTATCAGGCATATTTGGTCAATCCATGAATGCAAGCTAATCTATGCTAACATGCTATTTAGGCTAGCTGTATGTATATATTGCATTATTATGCCTTGTTTGTAGGTATATTTGAGCTAATTTAATTTATTTCACTTATGTCCTTTGTGTATTTAATTTATATTTGCATGTTTCATTATACATTATCTGTATGTAATATTGGCTGCATTTCTGATGGTTGTTTGTGTGCCATGTTGTTCCAGAGGGGGGTGAGAGAGATAAAATGAGAACCACTGGGTTATGCTTTGGGTCAGTTTGGTTTCTGCAGTAAATACATTTTGATGACCAGGATAACCTCCTGTTATTAATAATTAACCAAGAACCAAATGAACACAAAACCACAAAGCTCAGGAACCTGCTCAGTGGCCTTGTGATTAGAGTGTCCGCCCTGAGATCGGTTGTGAGTTCAAACCCTGAGTCATACCAAAGACTATAACAATGGGACCCATTACCTCCCTGCTTGACACTCAGCATCAAGGGTTGGAATTGGGGGCTAAATCACCAAAATTATTCCCGAGCGCCGCCACCGCTGCTGCTCACTGCTCCCCTCCCCTCGGTGGAACAAGGGGATGGGTCAAATGCAGAGGGTAAATTCACCACACCTAGTGTGTGTGTGAGACTATCAGTGGTACTTTAACGTTTACCGTATTTTCCGCACTATAAGGCGCACCTAAAAACCACAAATTTTCTCAAAAGCTGACAGTGCGCCTTATAACCCGGTGCGCTTTATATATGGATAAATATTAAGATTCGTTTTCATAAAGTTTAGGTCTCGCAACTACGGTAAACAGCCGCCATCTTTTTTCCCCGTAGAAGAAGCGCGCGGTGCATGCTGGGATATGTGACGTTTCATTTCCATTTGTGTGTTTATGTAAAGACCCCAAAATGGCTCCTATTAAGTGTGTTGTCTGTCTAATTATAAATAATGCAGACGAGGCGTGTTAACTGAGTTCTCAACGTTTACTCACAGCGTGCTCATAACCACATTCTAACTCCCAGCATACAACAACGCTTCTCAGGGCTACCGCGCATGCTCGTCACTATCGTTGCATGCTGGGTAGTGTAGTTGTTATATTTGCTAGCTCATAACATCACATTAAGAGACACGCTTACGCGCTTAATTCAATACTCGCCGTCATTCCGGGTGGATTGACAAAAGACCTCCAGCCGCTAGATATTGGTGTCAACAGGGCATTCGAAGCTAGACTGCTAACTGCGTGGGAACAGTGGATGACAGAAGGCGAACACACGTGACGTTCACCAAGACAGGGAGACGGAGACAGCGCCAGACGACATTTTGGATCCCACATTCGCCCAACTTTTCAATTCGGACAACGAAGGAGAATAATTCGAGGGATTTATGAATGAAGAATAACTTCAGAAAGTGAGCGTTATGTTTATTTTGTGTGTTGTGACATTAACGTTCGAGCAACATTATGTTGCTATTGCTCTGCACTATTTTGAATTTTACTATGTTTGTGATTGCACATTTGCGTACATTTTGGGAGTGAACAGAGTTGTTAGAACGCTGGTTTTTAATATATTATTAAAGTTTGACTGACCTATCTGACTGTTTTTTTTGACATTCCTTTAGCGCAGTTAGATGCGGCTTACAACACCGGGCGGCTTATAGGTGGACAAAGTTTTGAAATATGCCGTTCATTGAAGGCGCGGCTTTTAACCCAGGGCGCCTTATGGTGCGGAAAATACGGTAACTTTAATCTTTAGTGTTAATAAATAACGATCCTGATATGCAGATAAAAAATAAACATTACTGCACGGGGGGCGTGAACAAAAATATATCCCCAAGGGGGGGGCGTGAGAGAGAAAAAAATAGTTATGCTTTGGGCCAGTTTAGTTTCTGAAGTAAATCAAGTTTGATGACCAGGACAGCGTCCAAATGGACCTCCTGCTATTAATAATTAACCAAGAACCATCCATCCATCCATCCATCCATTTTCTACTGCGTGTCCCTTTCGAACCAAAGGAACACAAAACAACAAGCTCAGGAACCTGCTCAGTGGCCTTGTGGTTAGAGTGTCTGCCCTGAGATCGGTAGGTCTTGAGTTCAAACCCCGGCCGGGTCATACCAACGACTATAAAAATGGGACCCATTACCTCCCTCCTTGGCACTCAGCATCTAGGGTTGGAATTGGGGGTTAAATCACCAAAATGATTACTGAGCGTGGCCACCGCTGCTGCTCACTGCTCCCCTTGGTGGAAAAAGGGGATGGGTCAAATGCAGAGGGTAATTTCACCACACCTTGTGTGTGTGTGTGTGTGTGTGTGTGACTATCAGTGGTACTTTAACTTTAATCTTTAGTGTTAATAAATAACGATCCTGACATGCAGATTAAAAATGAAAATTACTGCCGGGGGCGTGAAAAAAATCTATCCCCAAAGGGGGGCGTGTAAGAGAATAAATTAGTTATGGTTTGGGTCAGTTTGGTTTCTGAAGTAAATCAAGTTTGATGACCAGGACAGCGTCCAAATGGACCTCCTGCTATGACTAATTAACCAAGAACCAGCCATCCATCCACTTTCTACTGCTTGTCTCTTTCGAACCAAATGAACACAAAACCACAAAGCTCAGGAAGATAGCCCAGTGACCTTGTGGTTAGAGTGTCCGCCCTGAGATCGGTAGGTCTTGAGTTCAAACCCCGGCCGGGTCATACCAACGACTATAAAAATGGGACCCATTACCTCCCTGCTTCGCACTCAGCATCTAGGGTTGGAATTGGGGGTTAAATCATCAAAATGATTACTGAGCGTGTCCACCGCTGCTGCTCACTGCTCCCCTCGGTGGAAAAAAGGCGATCGGTCAAATGCAGAGGGTAATTTCACCACACCTTGTGTGTGTGTGTGTGTGACTATCAGTGGTACTTTAACTTCAATATTTAGTGTGAATAAATAACGATCCTGACATGCAGATTAAAAATAAAAATTACTGCAGGGGGCGTGAAAAAAATCCATCCCCAAAGGGGGGCGTGAGAGAGAATAAATTAGTTATGGTTTGGGTCAGTTTGGTTTCTGAAGTAAATCAAGTTTGATGACCAGGATAGCCTCCTCTTATGAATAATTAACCAAGAACCATCCATCCATTTCCTACCGCTTGTCCCTTTCGAACCAAATGAACACAAACCCACAAAGCTCAGGAAGATAGCTCACGGATGTGATTTGTAAACAGTAGTGTTATGTTTGTGTGTGGGGGGAGGGGGGGGGGGTCTTTAAATGCAAGATGTGATATTAGATATGTTCTGCTACCTTTGAAATTCTTGATGACTAGTTTCTTGGCGGCCCCCGGCTTGCTGTTGGAGAAGGTCCCGGAGCCTGCGGCGCTCTTGCTCAGTCCGTTGGCATGGTGGCCCACGCCGGCGGCCAGCAGCGCCGCTTTGCTTTTGTTGTTGGAGGAGCACGAAGCGGCGGCAGCCTCCTCGGCCATTTTCACATCCAGCCCGATGAAGTCCACGGAGTCCTCGAAGCGCAACTTCTTGTGGATGGGCGAGCAGGAGGAGGACGAGGTGAGGGTCTTGGGGGGCGAGGGGGAAATGGGGCCGCTGGTCTCTTCCCTCTCGGAGCCGTTTATTTTCCTCTTCTTCGAAGATATAATGTTGCCGCTGTCGTTTTTGACATCAGTAGCCGTCGCTCTTGCCTCCTGGGTAGGCGGTGGTGGGGGGTTAGGGGAAGATAAACCTGTTGGAAACATGAAAGAACGGGAATACTAATTCTTAGCAGCCAGTCTTCTTAGTCGCGAACTTCCCAAAGCAGGCTAGCTTCAGCGGGGGTGAGCGCGGTGCTTTGTCCTGGAGCTCAACGCCGGCTTGTTTCCTTTTTGCTAAGTCCCAATACAGGTGGAAAAAAATCCTAAATGTGGGGAAAGTAGACTTGAAGCTAGCCTGCTCTCTTATTATTGCTGCTGGCATCCAGAAAGAAAGATGGACGTCTATTGCTTCCTCTTTTCGCCTCGTTCGTCTTCAGCCGCCTGTGCTGCGAGGAGGTCCGGCGAAGAGTAACTCGATAACAGAAAACGAATAATAAAGGTGTTTTTTTTCTCATAAGTAAATCAAGTACAGGTAGGTTCATAGGTGCGGGAAGCAAGTGGTGGTAAGAAAGAGTAAAAAAATAGCTCATAAAAACTACTGGTGACCCCACCGGAAGTACTTTGTACGAAAGTACTTTTCGCACCAACGTGTTTTATATTGTTGTGGTACTTTTGCCCACAAGATGGCGCCATACAATATACACACTCGAGAACAATTAATTGAGTACAGGAAATTGACATTCGAGCGTGGCAAGATACAGTACGATAGTCATGACATGGGGCGCATAGCTCAGTTGGTGGAGTGGCCGTGCCAGCAACTTGAGGGTTCCATGTTCGATTCCTGCTTCCGCCTCTAGTCACTGCCGTTGTGTCCTTGGGCAAGACACTTTACCCACCTGCTCCCAGTGCCACCCACACTGGTTTAAGTGTAACTTAGATATTGGGTTTCATTACGTGAAGCGCTTTGAGTCAATAGAGAAAAGCGCTATATAACATACATGCCAACCCTCCCGAATTTTCCGGGAGACTCCCGAAATTCAGCGCTTCTCCCGAAATACTCCCGGGACAAATATTCTCCCGAAAATCTCCCGATTTTCAGCCGGAGCTGGAGGCCACGCCCCCTCCAGCTCAATGCGGACCTGAGTGAGGACAGCCTTTTCTTTATGACGGGAGGACAACAGGGTGACAAGAACTAAATCATCCAGACTAGAGATACATTTTATTATTATGTTTATCTTACCTAAAAATAAATATATTTATTAATTTAAAAAAAAAAAAAAATTTTTTTTTACTATATTTTGCTAAAAACATCAAAATTAATTGTATTTTTATTTGTATTTTTTCTGACTCCTTATTACATCTAGCCATAGAATTATACATTAAAATAAACATAGTTGAGATCATTAATTTTAAATGATCATAATAATTCAATTAAAATGACCAGATTTACTTATTAAAATAATTGCTTGTTTATCAACAACTTTAGCATTTTATTCATTACATTTTGAAGCTCTCAGAAGCCAAGTTATGTTATATTCCTTAAGATTTATCTATGCAAGTTTGAAGTATCAATTATCTAAACACAGTTTTGTTTGCATATTTTCAGGATGTATATATATATATATATATATATATATATATATATATATATATATATATATATATATATATATATATATATATATATATATATATATGAAATACTTGACTTGGTGAATTCTAGCTGTCAATATACTCCTCCCCTCTTAACCACGCCCCCGCCCTCAACCACGCCCCTGTCCCACCCCTGTCCCACCCCTGACCACGCCCCCACCCCCCCACCTCCCGAAATCGGAGGTCTCAAGGTTGGCAAGTATGCTATATAATAATTCACTTCACTTCACAAATGTGTGCTTTGTTTTAAAGGTGCTATTTGGATTTACACTGTATGAAAAAACAAATTAAAAATAATTTTACCTTTGTGTGTGAATGTGAGTGTGAATGTTGTCTGTCTGTCTGTGTTTGCCCTGTGATGGGGTGGCGACTTGTCCAGGGTGTACACCGCCTTCCGCCCGAATGCAGCTGAGATAGGTTCCAGCACCCCCCGCGACCTCAAAAGGGACAAGCGGTAGAAAGTGGAAAAAATGAAATTTTACCTTTGCAACCTCATTATACTATTGGCTAAGTTTTATATTCATACATTAAGTTTGTCAATACCCGACCTGTTTTTTGTGCCTTTAAAAAAAGAATAAGAACTCTCCTTTAAAACACTCTCTACTTCTAACAACCAAAAAGCTGTAAAAACTATGATGCTGTGTTCCAAATTTGGATTATTTATGGAGCTTGTGTGAGCCTATGGCTTTACATTTTGTTACTTATATATATATTTGGCATTCTATTTTAGTTACTTTATTGAGTTTATAACCCCCTGGCGCTGTTTTGTACACTCTTAAAACTAGGGATGTCCGATAATGGCTTTTTGCCAATATTCCGATGTTGTCCAACTCTTAAATTACCGGGACAGATATCAACCGCTACCGATATCAACCGATACTGATATATATACAGTGGTGAAATTAACACATTATTATGCCTAATTTGGACAACCAGGTATGGTGAACATAAGGTCCTTTTTTAAAATATGAATAAAATAAAATAAGATAAATAAATTAAAAACATTTTCTTGAATAAAAAAGAAAGTAAAACAATATAAAAACAGTTACATAGAAACTAGTAATTAATGAAAATGAGTAAAATTAACTGGTAAAGGTTATTACTATTAGCGGACCAGCAGCACGCACAATCATGTGTGCTTACGGACTGTATCCATACTTGCCAACCCTCCCGGATTTTCCGGGAGACTCACGAAATTCAGCGCCTCTCCCAAAAACCTCCCGGGACAAATTTTCTCCCGAAAATCTCCCGAAATTCAGGCGGACCCGAGTGACGTGTCGACAGCCTGTTTTCACGTCCGCTTTCCCACAATATAAACAGCGTGCCTGCCCAATGACGTTATAACTGTAGAATGATCGAGGGCGAGTTCTTGGTTTCTTATGTGGGTTTATTGTTAGGCAGTTTCATTAACGTCCTCCCAGCGCGGTAACAACACACAACAACAGCAGTCACGTTTTCGTCTACCGTAAAGCAGTTCGTCTGCCGTAAACAGCAATGTTGTGACACTCTTAAACAGGGCAATACTGCCATCTACTGTACATGCATATGTGCCAATAACATCTAGGGCTTTTAGAGAGTGCAGTGCACAACTGCGCACACAACAAGGAGACAAAGCAGAATGCATCATCAGAGAGTGTGTTCAGCATGGTTAGAAAAATAGTGACAGAGAATAGAACAAGGATGGACAATTCAACCCTTAACTCAACAATGAGTAGATGAGTGTTATGTGTGTGTATATGTGTAACTGTAAATAAATGAACACTGAAATTCAAGTATTTCTCTTATTTATATATATATATATATATATATATATATATATATATATATATATATATATATATATATATATATATATATATATATATATATATATATATATATATATATGTAGCTAGAATTCACTGAAAGTCAAGTATTTCTTATATATATATATATATATATATATGAAATACTTGACTTGGTGAATTCTAGCTGTAAATATACTCCTCCCCTCTTAACCACGCCCCCTCCCCCCCTCCCGAAATCGGAGGTCTGAAGGTTGGCAAGTATGACTGCATCCCTTGCAGACTGTATTGATATACAGTATATTGATATATAATGTAGGAACCAGAATATTAATAACAGAAAGAAACAACACTTTTGTGTGAATGAGTGTATTTGGGGGAGGGAGGTTTTTTGGGTTGGTGCACTAATTGCAAGTGAATCTTGTGTTTTTTATGTTGATTTAATAAAAAAAAAAACCAAAAAACCCGATACCGATAATTTCCGATATTACATTTTAAAGCATTTATCGACATCTCTACTTAAAACGAATGTTTTGTGATGATTTCAACAAATGTTGTGTTAAGTCACAGGATTTTCCTGAGGGGAAAGTTACACAGACATTTTACACAACATTGTGTTATGAGCTTTGGTCAATCCGCTGACATGCCATAGTGTTTGAAAAAAAAAAAAAAAAAAAGTCAGCTACATCAAACTCTACGTTTTTAAGCACATTTGCCCGCCCGCCCCGCCTTTTCCTGGCTCTATGTGGCCATTACCAGACCTCTGCGACTGTATCAGTCCACATTTCTTAATGAAGGTAAGCATATTCCAGTCTACTTTCACGTTGTTGTATCCCAAAGGGTGTAATAGTGGTAGTTTTGCTGGGAATTTGTGATTGTAACCTACTGACAAGATGTCACGTTTTGCATGTGCAAATGAACTGCTGACGAACAGCTAGCCATATTGCTGCACAGCAAATTCTAAAGTGTTGAATTATCAGTGTTGGTGTTGAAGGGTGTTGAGTGTTCAAAAAATGATACTCTTTTGATTTATTTCAACAATAGCAGTCTTATTTTGTCTAATGAGTTCATGCTAATTCACAGGTGTAGATTTTTTTTTAAATCACACTGATCAAGAGTGAACATTTGCAATGGAACTTGTGACGTGTTGCCCTCCAAAAAGCGGGAGAGTGAAGTGGAAGCATCACTCAAGGCAGGCAGGCAAAGAAGGCACTGTATGTAAGTACCTGTTTCTTGTCTTGTTGCTGCTTCTAAATGAAATATACCCTAGCTATACTGACTGTGTGTTATGTTGGAGCAGTGGTTCTTAACCTTGTTGGAGATACCGAACCCCACCAGTTTCATATGCGCATTCACCGAACCCTTCTTTAGTGAAATATAAAATGTTTTTTTTTTTCAAATTCAAGACAAAGTTATATGTTTTTGGTAACACTTTAGTATGGTGAACGTATTCTAAGTAACAAAGACTTAAGTTAGAGTTTTTTGGACACTAGGGGAACATATTCTAAGTAACAAAGACTTAATTTAGAGTTATTTGGTTAGGGTTAGGGTTAGGGCCAGGGTTGGAGGGTTAGGGTTATAATAAGGCCATGCCGAATAAGGAATTAATAAGTACTTAATAATGACTAGTTAAGAGCCAATATGTTACTAATTTGCATGTTAATAAGCAACTAATTAATGGTGAATATGTTCCCCATACTAAAGTGTTACCATGTTTTTTTACTGGTGCACAACATGAACCGTGCATGACCATCACCTTGTTCAAAGAACAAAACCAACACATAAACTCACAACAAATTACACACCTGCAAATCAGTCTGACTTCTGCTGTTGCCATATCTGTAATATGCCGATAGGGAGAAGTTTTTATTTACACAATGAGTTGGGTGTGTCTTGACCAGTGCCGGCCCAAGCCTCCATGGGGCCCTAAGCAAAATTAGATTTTGGGGCCCTCTATTTCTGCCAATAATATTGATTGATCATTCACACACCTACTATAAACTCATTGCGGCTCTGGCAGTGTTGTTTACATTATCCTATTGTCAGCCTGGCATGTCTTTACAAATGACATGTCATTTATAAAGATATGGGGGTGGCCCAGTTTATAACATAAATAATACCAATGAATGAACGAATGATGTCCAGAGTGCCACATATGGTTCCTAATCTTAAAATGTAGAAAACATTCAGCTACAAGAGTGGCCTGGGGTTGAACAGTCCAAGTGATAAAGCTTTGCATTTACGGTAAAAGTGTCATCTTGTCTCATCAGTCTTGTACATATTATTCTTTAATTACTAGTTTATATTTTTAGTTAATTGTTCATATTTAATGTTTACTTTTTACAAAGAGAGCGCAGTCTACTGAAGTTAAATTCTCAATAGTTTTCCCCTTTGAAAGACGCAAGGGAAATTCCTTCCATTTCACCATGTTGCTACAATGATCTTCACTGTTTTCATGCTGTTTCAGCAGTGCACCTATGTTGACCCAATCCAGCTGTCCCTCGGCTGCCAGTTTTTAGGACTTTTTGGAAAATAATTTGCAGCAAAAGCAATAGACTGCATCTTTACTTCTTGAATAAGTCAGCCAGCTACGCTTGACTTTTTCTCCATTGACTAGCTGTCTGTAGGTATAATGATAATGAAAACTTCGGCCATCATGCCGTTTGGGGAATGAAAAGTTCTCCTTAATAGACAGTGGTCCTCTGATCACCTGCTCAGTCCTGTCTGAATCTGAGAGGAAAGAAGGCCACTCAGCTGGGTCAACTGGCGGAGCTGATGATGGTCCATGGTGTGAAGGGGACGTTGTGGTGGAAGTTGCTGAGGAAGTGACCAAAGAAAGACAATGACTAAAAAAGAAGGACCTATAAGGTCATTAAATTGCACTGTTGGACATAATTATTAATCTCAGAATGTTCTGCAGTACAATGAGCAATTACAAAGGGTGTTTTGCAGTTAACTTACTAGATAAATCAGCTGTGGTTTCAGACATGGAGGGGACAGTGGGCACAGAGGGTGGAGGTGTGTGAGAGAGCACTGTAGAGGATGGAGATGGACCTAAGATGAAATACATACATACATACATATAGGCACACATATTAATGAGATACTTTGACTATATTAATTTCCCTTCAAGTGTAATGTTTATACTAAGAAATTAAATGTATACCGTGACAGTCTTTTCCTCACCTGATTCATCACTCACAGTTGAGCCTGAGGATGTGGACTGGCTCTGGGCTGATTCTGTGCCTCCAAAGTATTTTAACAATGCTCCTGGGGAAGTTTCACATAACTTATGAGTTGATGTAAAAAATAATGTTTATTTTACTCAAATAAATTACCGTGCTCTGCTGCAAACAATTTGTGCAAACAACATATCTCACTAGTAACCTGATGCTAAAAACATATTGCTAGCACCTGATGCTAAAAACATATTGCTAGGTAGCTAACGTCACCTAGCTAAAGCTAATTACAGCTACAAATCTCTTTGATAAACTTTTTATTACCAAGTCATGCAAACATACCTTTATCATGGCATTTTTTCTCCTCTTCCACTTTCTTCTTCTTCCTTTTTTCTGCACCTGAAGGATATGTCCTTTTTTGTGACATTGTTTTGCCTCTATCTGCACTTTTGATGCCCAGTGCGCACTGGCATTGCACGGCGGGCGGCAAACGTCACAGGTGCAGCAGAGGCAGTTTTACATTTAAAGAGAGGCAGGAAGAATCACTAGGCCTAGATCAGCAGCAGCACTCTGTTGACCTAAAATTGTGTTTTTGTACAATAATATATCTTTGATCATTTAGAAATCATCAGTCAGACTCGTACATGAAAAAAAAAAAAAAAAAAATTTTTTTGTTAATTGCTTTTGGGGGCCCCCTGGTGGCCGCGGGGCCCTAAGCAAGCGCTTAGTACGCTTATGCCTTGGGCCGGCTCTGGTCTTGACCTCCGCCGAACGCCTGAGCCCGACTCACCGAACCCTTAGTGTTCGATCGAACCCAGGTTAAGAACCACTGTGTTGGAGTGAGCACAGTATGTTTACTAGTAATTAACTTGTCTTATTATAGCCAAAAAGTTAGTAGCTAATGCTAGCTAATTGTTAGCATTAGCTTGCTCCCATTACCTATAAACCCACTACTGCTTTGGTTAGCAGCACATTAGCTCATCTTGCAACTAGGTTTGGTATTAAGTAAATTGATTAAAAGAAAGCATTTATTTGTAGTTTGTTGCTACGATAATTATTTATCGAGTAAATTAAGAGGACGCTGTGTGGTGATGCGGCCTGTGTGTGAGTGGTGTGGGGGCTGTAAAGACAATATTGTAAATAAATATGTGCAATTCAACGACTGCTCATTATAATTGGAACATGTGAGGAGTATCTTCTGATCTAAATACATTTACAGTTTTTCACTGTTAATAATCAAACAAATGTGCTTTCTGCTTTTCTTTCATAGTGCAATGTTGGTTCCTGTAAAATTTGATCAAACCCAGAGATACGTTAGAGTGGCTGAAACTGAAGGGGGCTTTGACGATTTTGGCACGTTTATTAAGAAGGGTGAGTCAATACTATTTTATTCTTACTCCTTTAAATTAGCTTTTTGGTAGCATCAGGTAAACAATTGATCTTCTCAGTGAAAGCAGTAACAGCAGTACCAAAAAATACAGAACCTCATTGTATACCAGAATGGCCTCTAAACACCAGTGGTTCTCAAACTTTTCACACTAAGTACTACCGTATTTTCTGGACTACAGAGCGCACCAGTATACAGTATAAGCCACGCCCACTACATTTTAGGATGTTCAGATCAGATAGGTCTTTATTGTCATTGCACAAGTACAACGAAACTTTGTTTTCAGCACATATATTATTTTGTTTTCCCATATATTAGCCGCACCGGACTATAAGCCACAGATGTATATGTTGTGAAATGAGTTATTCACACAAATATTTTGTAAATATTTATTTACATATCTTAATTGTTTCCAAACGGTGTCTGTAACACGGCAAAAAAACGGCTGATCAAACAAAACAGAAGTCATGGACCCACGAGCTGCAGAATATAGCTCTCCAATTAGCTAAACAGACTCAATAACTCCATGGAGACGTTTTTGTGAATTTATGAAACTAAAACAATACAAAAAGAATGCAGTTGTAAGTTATTAATACTGACACGGACACTCGTAAACGTGTTAGCATATTAGCTAATGTGTAACAACGCTCGCTTCCTTATGATAGCACGTACAAATATGCATGAAAACACTCCTACAGAGATTCTACTTCCGGTTCAAAGCTTTAAACAGTGGAAATTCACATTCACCTACAGTAGCCGCACTTGCAGTGAGCGAACTCGACTAGGAGATGGCGCCACAGCACAAACAATAACACACCATTCAATTGTCTTTGCATGTGTTGAAAAAAACTACCGGTATTTGCTTTATGGCTGTAAGTGAAGAAAAATCCAAAGCCGCAGGGTTCAAAGCATAGGAAACAAGCAGTGGCTTATTGTCCGGAGTTTACGGTATATCCAGAAAATAATAGGTCCCAAGTACCACCAAGTGCTAAACCACAGATGACCAAAGACTAAATTTGGTCTTAACTCTTGGAAAAAAATAGAAACATAAATAAATAAATCATGACGAATAAAGTTCTGGACCATTTTTAAAAAATATCTACACCAGAACTAAACTAGAAGTAGATTAGCACTAATGTAAAACTATGCTATTGTGAATGTTTGAATTTATATTTTTAAAAAGAAGCACAATTGTCTTTATTTTACAATTTCTTTAGCCATAGATAAGCTGGGTCTTCCATTCGAGACGCAGCTTTCATTGACCAATGGGACGGGAACAGAAGTGGTTGCTGATGTGTTAAAAACGGCAAACCTTACCATAAATGTGTCTGCAGAAAGGTCAACAGGTAAGCTGAGGTCTAGTTATATACTGCTGACAACTGCTGTTAAAATTTACCAGTATATACACTTTCCTTTTGTCTTCTAGTTGATTCTTCAATTAATTTTGGCTTTTTATTTTGCATGTTTGTTTCCACAAATTAGCTAACATTACTAAGGTAAGGCTTGATAGTAAGAAGGTATCCACAGTATCAATTAAACTGTTTGGCAAAACTGCACTGGTTGACTTTAAAACTATTCATGGTTTCTTTTGGGTATGTTATCATCTCAATTTTAAATTCCCTTTTTAAGTTTTTAATCTGTCCATATGTTGCATAGGTATTAAAGACCATTTCCAGTCATAGTCAATGTTGTTTCAGAAATCAAGTCACCTATGTAAACATATTTGCACTGGACTAATAATGGTTCATAGTGGTTCAAAATGTCTTAAAATTTAGCCTGTTCAAACTATGTGCATTATAATTTCTGTTAGGCTATGATTACATTTTTATTATTTTACACTAAGTCATTCTGTTGTCAGCTTGGTGTTGTATTGAATTTGTGTTATTTCTCTGTACATTTTTGTTTATACACATGTAAAAGAATGGCTTCTCCCAGATCTCTCACAACAGTCCTCCCGGATGGCAGAGAAATTTTGAAGAAGACTTACACACTTGGTAATGTCAAGGACATTACAGAGGCGTGTACATCTGCACTTTCGTGCAAAGCAGAAATGATCAGAATTCTGAAGTTCTGCTCAGATTTTAATGAATACATTGACACTGATGTGAACTGCAATGTTGAAAACATGGATACATTCCAAATTCTATTCAAGTCCATTCAATCAGATGTTTGTGATGTCAGTGCCATTGCTGTCACCACACAGGAAATGGAAGTACAGCGGGTATGTTTGTTCATTTGTTCATGTATGTTAATTTAAGGAAGGTCACTAAACATAATATTCTGTTTAGCGAGCTGGTGTGCCTTTTATGTGAAGTATTATTATCCCAGTGCTTAGATTAAGTGGTAATATCTCTACAGCAGTATACTGGTTAAAATAAAATACTGTGTATATGGCAGTGACGTGCGGTGAGGTTGATGGCTGGTGAGGCACTGACTTCATCACAGTCAGATTTACAAACATATGAACCCTAAAGAGTATCTTATTCACCATTTGATTGGCAGCAGTTAACGGGTTATGTTTAAAAGCTCATATCAGCATTCTTCCCTGCTTGGCACTCAGCATCAAGGGTTGGAATTGGGGGTTAAATCACCAAAAATGATTCCCAGGCGCGGCGCCGCTGCTGCCCACTGCTCCCCTCACCTCCCAGGGGGTGATCAAGGGGATGGGTCAAATGCAGAGGACAAATTTCATTACACCTAGTGTGTGTGTGACAATCATTGGTACTTTAACTTAACTTTAACTTTACACATACAAACTGTAGCACACAAAAAAGCACATTTAATAAAAAAAACGTTATTATGGTCTTGCCTTTACTTAGAAATTAAGTCCATGCGCCGCAACTAAAGCCCTCACTTAAACTTTCCACGTGCAAGATTGAATCTATTTAAAAAAGTGTAACCGAGGGTTTATAAATGTCGCCTATACTGTATGAAACTACAATATAACAAACACGGAGGCTCCAGTTTACACGAGGACCACTTTATTTACCTTCTTTCAAAAACCTCCGCAACGTGACATCACTTCCGCTCTTAGCGCCTTCAAAATAAGAGCTCAAGGCATATACTGTATAACAGCGCATAACAGGAACTTAACATCACAAAGAGGAAAGCCCATGAAAATAGGTTACAAAAGTTATTTAATAAGAAGCCAAAAAGTGCAAAAACAAAAATGTTCGTGTTGGAGGAGTTGTGAATTAGGTACACCTGCAGTCTGCAGGTGTATCTAATGTTGTGTCCCTGCAGTCATTCACAACTCCTAAAACACCAACATTATTGTTTTTGCACTTTTTGGCTTCTTATGAAATATTTTTTTTAAATAGATTCAATCTTGCACGTGGAAAGTTTAAGTGTAGGCTTTAGTTAATATAACAATTCTACGGCTGGGGTGCAGGAGGCGAGCCTCAGCCAGTGCGTCTTTTGCAGCCGTTTTATGATCGCTCAGCACAAGAAATACTTTACACACATACAGTTGTTGACGAAATACACTGTACATTATATACCTCAGCTAACTAAACTATGGAAATGTATAATATAGTTCATATAGCAATACAGTCTCACTGCACAGCAGGCCAGCAGTTAGCCGAGTCATTGCGCAATCCATGTTGCGGCACTGAGTGGCGTGCCTCAACTGGCTGCTGTTCACCGCACCGTCTCTTCTCAGTATTTGAACGGCAAATGTGAAAATTCAGCGATTTTGAATAAAAATAATCTAAAACTAGTGAAGTTAAATGGAAAATAACTTTATAGTATAATCACTGGATACATATAACAATTTAATTTTTTTTTTCTTTTTACATTTTTTTTCTTTCCATGATGGCAGGTGAGGCCAATATGACATTTATTTAAATTAAAAGCTTTAATGTATTAGTGATTTATTTTGTACAGTCCATCCATTTTTGTTACTAAAATAAAAAAATAGAAAAAACCTCACGATTCAATGTATAGTTGATTTCTATTGTTTTATTTGGTACTAGAATACAGATTAAAACATACTGCAAAAGTCTTTATTGGCGTTATGCATACACAAAATGTCCGGTAGTGGTCAGTTTTATTAAGTGCAATGACACAGTATGAACATAAATAATAAATACAGCAATATAAAAATTAATACTCCCCACGAAATTTAAACAAACACTATTTTAACTTAAGAGCACAACCTGACCTGCCGTGTAACGACATGACTGTCGCAAATCAAGTTTATCCTCGAACTGCTTTGCGATCGTCGTAAAACAGGCGTGCGTTAGTTTTAACTTGCCGTTTTTTTACACGACATTGTTTCTACGGCGCGATTATAGTATCGTATATGAGTGGCGTGTGTAGGAACAAAGCTTGGATCTCACAGAAAAGCGACGAAAAGACGACAAAAGAAGATGTTTAAAAAGTGAGTGGTCATTATTTTGGGTACAGTGGCTAACGCTAACGGAGCTAGCAAGGGCTAATTGGTCAAAGGTGTGCTTGTTGTATGTCTGTCCAAAAATGTCCACTTTAAGTTAAGTCTTTTACAATGTTCGGGGTGTGTATTTACTGAAATTTGCAAGGGTTCTTATGCTGGTGTTTAAAATATATACGCTACGACAAAGCTACCAACAACAAGCTAATGCAGTGTAATTGCTGTTGTGACTCTTTTTGTCATCCATTTTAGGTTTGATGAGAAGGAAAATGTGTCAAACTGCATACAGTTGAAAACATCCGTCATTAAAGGCATAAAGAGCCAGCTGCTGGATCAGTTTCCTGAAATCGAGTCATGGCTCAATCACATAATGCCAAAGAAGGACCCTGTCAAAATAGTGAGATGGTATGATTTATCTTATTTGTATTCATGTTCAACTTGTGCAGTGATGTGTTAATCCCACATCTTTCCTTCTTCGCTTTGCAGCCATGAACACATTGAAATCTTGACGGTGAATGGAGAGTTGCTCTTCTTCAGACAGCGAGAAGGCCCGTTCTACCCCACACTGAGATTGTTGCATAAATGTAAGTCTGCTCAAGTAAATGGTAAAGGGGTTATACTCATAGTTGCCAACTCTCCCGATTTTCCCGGTAGACTCCCGAATTTCAGTGCCCCTCCCGAAAATCTCCCGGGGCAACCATTCTCCCAAATTTCTCCCGATTTCCACCCGGACAATAATATTGGGGGCGTACCTTGAAGGCACTGCCTTTAGTGTCCTCTCTCACCTGAAACCTTCACCCCTTATCAGCTGAGTGAAGACAGCCGGTCGTCACGTCCGCTTTTCCTCCATATAAACAGCGTGCCGGCCCAGTCACATAACATCTACGGCTTTTGGAGCTCAGTGCACAACTGCACACACAACAAGAAGGAGACTATTATATATGTCTCCGTTATCCATAGGTTTATCTCTAACCCATAAAGTAAGCAGGAACAAAGCTATTTCTCAGCATGTGTTCATTCCAGCCGGCACGTTAATACACTGACACACAACATCCGGATTCCCATCATGCATTGCTTCAAAACTACGGCAAGTAGTAATGTCCAAAAACATAACAGAGATGAAGCAGAAGAACGAACAAGAGACATGGCGACGACGAGTAAGAAGAAGTACGCTTGCAAGTTCCAAAATAATTGGAAAAAATAATTTCAGTTCATCCAGGACAGCTCGAAGGGGAAGGGGCATGCTGCTTGCACATTTTGGAGATCAGACTTCTCCATTGAACACGGTGGCCGAACGGATATACTCATTCATGAAGGGATATTTATATATATATATATATATATATATATATATATATATATATATATATATATTAGAGCTGGGCGATATGGCCTTTTTTTAATATCTCGATATTTTTAGGCCATATCACGATACACGATATATATCTCGATATTTTGCCTTAGCCTTGAATGAACACTTGATGCATATAATCACAGCAGTATGATGATTCTATGTGTCTACATTAAAACATTCTTCTTCATACTGCATTAATATACGCTCATTTTAAACTTTCATGCAGAGAGGGAAATCACAACTAAGTCAATTTAGCAAAACTGTATTTATTAAACAGTTATTAAGCAGTGGCACAAACATTCATGTCATTTCCAAAACAGAAAGTGCAAGATTGTCAGAGACATTTTAAAACAAGCTATGAGTGCACTTTTGTGCATAATGTCACTAAGATGACATACCAAAACAACACTAAATTAAAGTGCACTTTTTGTACAGAAAGCCACTACAATAGTTTAAAACAAATAAAGTGCACTTTTGTGCAAGATGTCACACAAGATATTTCAATAACTGTCAAATTAAAATGAGCTGCATAATAGGAAATCAAATAGTGTATGTCCTTCGTTATGTGGTAGGTTACTGCGGACGTTATCTCCTTCTGTTGTTGACTATTTCTTTTCATACGGTGTTGATCTGGAAATGGTTGCTTGGGCATTTTGTTGGTGTGGCACCGAATGGAGATGTTGACATGCAGAGTTTCAAGCACTCTTCATTCTCTAGCGGGTGACTTTTCAAATGATGCTACAACTTAGGAGTAATGCTACTTTTTGTAGCAACGCTTTTGCCGCATACTTGTTCAACATATTCCCGCTTGAAGCCAAACCACCGCCAGACGATGGACTCCCTGCTGTTTTTCTTGGGAATTAATTATTCCTTCATTTGTTACCAGAGTCCCACCTTCTTTCTCCTGTATTACCACTCCGCTAGCATCACAGCTAACGTTACCCATGCCACCCTGTCTGCCCCGCGAGGGGATGTGACGTTGCATGCACGACCGTATGTGACGTATGTAACAAGGTGCGCTTGTTTTATGTCTCTGTGAGAAGGAGAGACAAGAAAGAGAGTGAGAAACGCCTGCAATGTAATGCCCGCAGCTAAAAGCAACTGCGTGAGAACGTATACTCGAATATCACGATATAGTCATTTTCTACATCGCACAGAGACAAACCCGCGATATATTTGTTATGCGGGATTAATTTGTGGCATATTAAATATAAGCCTGGTTGTGTTGTGGCTAATAGAGTATATATATGTCTTGTGTTTATTTACTGTTTGTCATTCCCAGCTGAATATCAGGTCCCACCCGCCTCTCACAGCATCTTCCCTATCTGAATCGCTCCCACTGCCCTGTAGTCCTTCACTCTCACTTTCCTCATCCACGAATCTTTCATCCTCGCTCAAATTAATGGGGAAATCGTCGCTTTCTCGATCCGAATCGCTCTCGCTGCTGGTGGCCATGATTGTAAACAATGTGCAGATGTGAGGAGCTCCACAACCTGTGACGTCACGCTACTCGTCTGCTACTTCCGGTACAGGCAAGGCTTTTTTATCAGCGACCAAAATTTGTGAACTTTATCGTCGATGTTCTCTACTAAATACTTTCAGCAAAAATATGGCAATATCGCGAAATTATCAAGTATGACACATAGAATGGACCTGCTATCCCCGTTTAAATAAGAAAACCGCATTTCAGTAGGCCTTTAATGCTTCATGTAGGGTAGACTACTGTTGGGTTTT
>NC_084563.2:14077098-14109598 GCF_033978685.3 Nerophis lumbriciformis | reverse complement strand
ATATAAACAGCCTGACGGCACAGTCACATAATAATGTAGCGTTGGACGGGTTTAACAATGGTCTTTACTCGAAGATGTCAAGAAATGCTGAAAAGTTGTATGATCTTTTGACTTGTTTAATGATAACGTTAATTTTAAGCACACACACACACACAAGTGAATGCAATTCATACTTGGGCAACAGTCATACATGTCACACTGACGGTGGCCGTATAAACAACTTTAACACTGTTACAAATATGCGCCACACCGTGAATCCACACAAAACAAGAATGACAAAACACATTTCGGGAGAACATCCGCACCGTAACACAACAGAACAAATACCCAGAACTACTTGCGGCACTAACTCTTCCGGGACACTACAATAACATCTACGGCTTTTGGAGCACAACTGCACACACAACAAGAAGGAGACGGAGCAGATGAACGAATGGCGACGACAAGTAAGAAGAAGAAGAAGTACGCTTGCAAGTTCCAAAATGATTGGAAAAAATAATTTCATTTCATCCAGGACTGCTCGAAGGGGAAGGGGTATGCTGCCTGCACCTCAACTCCGCCCACCCAACCACGCCCCCAACACCGCCCCCCCCATCTTCTGAATTCGGAGGTCTCAAGGTTGGCAAGTATGCACTCAGGCAAATCATATTGTTGATGTAGATTCAGGGGTGGCCAAACATTTTGGCTTGGGGGGCTACGTTGGGCTAAAAAAAATTTGGCCGGGGGACGAAAGCCGACTGCATGTAAAGTAGCTACGCATATATGTATGAGTGTACATAATATATTGACAAAATTAACAAACATTTTCAAGCATACAACATACACATAGAATGTTTAGTGCAGACAATAAGGAAGCCTTTGGTGGTGTTTATTGCTGTAATTATCATTATTACTACTAGTTATAGTGAATAATAACCGTATAGTAATTTGACAATATGTTTGTAGTATGTGCTTTTACTGCCATCTAGTGTCTAGGATTTCTTTTCACATGTTTGTTGAAATCTGCTCTTTGAGGTTAGGGTTACAATGAACACTTAAAACCTAGACTACAAATTCATGAAATCACAAGTTAATTCAATATCATTGAAAAAATATAAACCTCAAATTTATCACAACGTTCTGAAAAGGCTGCAACGATTTCACACATTTAGGCAGCAAGAAATCCTAAAAGAAGAGGCTCACTTTTGAAGTTTTCATGGATTTCATACCGCCTCTGACCCACTCCATGCCACCCTCTGTATATGCCCACCACATTGTAAATCAAGAGGCTTCACTACACATCTTAAAACACATTCAGGAGCTCTTCCAAAGAACCCACCAGTCAGCCACAGACATGATACCTGTCAGTTGGATCAGGTTTCCCTTTTTGCAAACGAGCTAAGCATGATGTTGACTTTTAGCACTGTAACTCACATTGCCATTGTAGGGCTGCTAACTTGTGTGTCCTCCTAGCCCACTCCCCTGTTTCATTTAAGAAATATGGTGGACAAGTGCAGAGCTACAGTGAAAATTGATAAAGTGCACGATAGTCCGACACAGACGTAGACAAACACAGCTATCAGCATTTAGACTTAGACTTCCTTTTTATAGTCATTCACATTTGTCATTCAAATTTGAACTTTACACTACAGATAAGATTTAAGATAAGAGTTCTCGAAAAAACAAACATTGGGGCTCCCCTCAATTTTGGTGACTGTTAAAGGTCTCGGGGACCCAAAAGGGTCTCAGTCATTTAAGTGTTAATCAATCGATCAATGTTTATTTGAATAGCCCTTAATCATGAGTGCCTCCAAGGCCTGCACAAATCACATCACCACCTGATCACAACCCACATTTGAGCAAGGAAACATTTCAAAAGCCCAAAATGGTTAACATACATATTTTTTATATAAGTCATACCGGTTATTTTTTTAAACGCTTAAATTTGACCACACGTGTCAAACTCAACGCCCGGCAGCCAGATCTGGCCCACCACATCATTTAATGTGGCCCGCCAAAACTTTGAAATTATACTCATCATAGAAGTATTTTTATCTTTTCGGACAAAACGTATTCTTCTTTCCATTTTGACAGAAAAAAAGCACGTACTGCATGCAATTGCATATATTTTCAACTTTATTATCTAATAATGCAACATATATACACATTTCAAACGTGTTTTTCTTTTTTAGTTAAAATACAAATAATGATAAATATCTGCTTGACTTATATCAGAGCAAGTTTTACATCAAATTGTACATTTAAAAAATGACAATAGATTTTACGGTAAAAAACTGCCAGCTCAGTTGCCAGAATTCTACCGTAAAAAAACTAATACTGTTTTTTGATGAAAAAACACCTTAAATTTGATTAAAAACATTTTAGTAACCGAGCTGACAGTTTTAAAGATTTTTTTTATATCATTAATTAATACAATGGATATATAACTCATATCGTTGGATATTAAGAGTATGTCAAAGTTGGACTCCTACCTTGTTCTGTGACAACCTCTTCAAAGTTTTGTAATTAATCAGATATATCAAGCAGCTAAAATGTGCCAAACATGGAGAGAGCGTTTTAAATTTTTTCCATCATGCTCTCTAATGGATTTAAATGGGTGTAATTTAGAATCATTTTTTGGTGTTTGGATTTGTTTTCATAATATCCACAATGTTCAGTGAGCAGTTTGTGTTGTGTGACCATGTGTGTTGACATTTGTTAGTTGCTTTTTTTATTTTTGCACCATGACTAGGGAAGGTTGTTTGGGTTTATTACATGTGGTGTATATGCTGTACATAGCTTGCAGTAGCGTCTGTGTTTCCTCTTCATCAACCGTGTTTAAAGGTTGCAGAAAGACTACATGTTTTCCCATAAGTTGTGTATATTCAGACAAGGCAAGCGCAGAAAATAGCGTCCGTGGATGTGGCCATCTTGGTTTCCGACATCGTAACTGCAACGCTCACAACTCTGCTGTGACGTCATTCCCAGCTCCGACTTCCCACTTCTCAGGTAAATGGAACGCAGCATTAGACCTCCTCCTGGTTCCTGTCTACAGCACTGAGCCTTCTGGGTAATGTAGTATATAAACACTTACTTCCTAGTTTACATGTATTGTGATATATTTAATCTTTATTTATTCAGTTTATGACAATTAAACATTTTCATTTGCAATGCTGACCCAGCAAAGAGGCAGCATTTACATGTTAGAGATGTTGAAGTGCGATGGTAATCTCTCATTTACCAACAAACATTAACACTGTATATCTATTTCCACAAAACCCAAAACCAGTGAAGTTGGCATGTTGAGTAATTTGTAAATATAAACAGAATACAATGATTTGCAAATCTTTTTCAACTTATATTCAATTGAATAGACTGCAAAGACAAGATATTTAATGTTCGAACTGAGAAACACATTTTTTTTGGAAAATAATCATTAACTTAGAATTTAATGGCAGCAACACATTGCAAAAAAGTTGGCACAGGGGTATGTTCACCACTGTGTTACATGGCCTTTCCTTTTAACAACACTCAGTAAACGTTTGGGAACTGAGGAGACACATTTTTGAAGCTTTTCAGGTGGAATTCTTTCCCATTCTTGCTTGATGTACAGCTTAAGTTTTTCAACAGTCCGGGGTCTCCATTGTGGTATTTCAGGCTTCATATTGCGCCACACATTTTCAATGGGAGACAGGTCTGGACTACAGGCAGGCCCGTTTAGTACCCGCACTCTTTTACTATGAAGCCACGCTTTGTGTAAAACGTGGCTTGGCATTATCTAGCTGAAAAAAGCAGTGGCGTCCATGCTTGGATGGCAACATATGTTGCTCCAAAACCTGTATGTACCTTTCAGCATTTAATGGTGCCTTCACAGATGTGTAAGTTACCCATGCCTTGGGCACTAATACACCCCCATACCATCACAGATGCTGACTTTTGAACTTTGCGCCTTGAACAATCCAGATGGTTCTTTTCCTCTTTGGTCCGGAGGACACAACATACACAGTTTCCAAAAACAATTTGAAATGTGGACTCATTAGAACACTTTTACACTTTGCATCAGTCCATCTTAGATGAGCTCGGGCCTAGTGAAGCGGGCAGTATTTCTGGGTGTTGTTGATAAATGGCTTTGGCTTTGCATAGTAGTTTTAACTTGCACTTACAGATGTAGCGACCAACTGTAGTTACTGACAGTGGTTTTCTGAAGTGTTCTTGAGCCCAAGTTGTGTTATCCTTTACACACTTATGTCGCTTTTTGATGCAGTACTGCCTGAGGAATTGAAGGTCATGGCCTTAGCCGCTTACGTGCAGTGATTTCTCCAGAGTCTCTGAAACTTTTGATGATATTACGGACTGTAGATGGTGAAATCCCTAAATTCCTTGCAATAGCTCGTTGAGAAATGGTGTTCTTAAACTGTTCCGACAATTTGCTCATGCATTTATTCACAGAGTGGTGACCCCCGCCCCATCCTTGTTTGTGAATTTCATGGAAGCTGCTTTTATACCCAATCATGGCACCCACCTGTTCCCAAATAAGTGTTTGATGAGCATTCCTCAACTTTATCAGTCTTTTTTGCCACTTGTGCCAGCTTTTTTTTTAAAATATATTGCAGGCATCAAATTCCAAATGAGCTAATATTTGCAAAAAATAAAGTTTACCTGTTCGAACATTAAATATCTTGTCTTTGTAGTCTATTCAATTGAATATAAGTTGAAAAGGATTCTCAAATCATTGTATTCCGTTTTTATTTACCATTTACACAACGTGCCAACTTCACTGGTTTGGGGTTTTGTAACATAAATGAATGTTAAAAATTGACAAACATTTTCAAGCATATAACATACACATAGAATGTTTAGTGCAGACAGTAAGAAAGCCTTTGGTGGTGTTTATTGCTGTAATTATAATTATTACTACTAGTTATAGTGAATAAAAACCATATAGTAATTTGACAATATGTTTGTAGTATGTGCTTTTACTGCCATCTAGTGTCTAGGATTTGTTTTCACATGTTCGTTGAAATCTGCTCTTTGAGGTTTGGGTTACAATGAACACTTAAAACCTAGACTAGAAATTCATGAAATAACAAGTTGATTCAATGTCATTGAAAAAAATATAAACCTCAAATTTATCACAACGTTCTGAAAAGGCTGCAACAATTTCACACATTTTAGGCAGCAAGAATCGTAAAAGAAGACGCTCACTTTTGATGTTTTCATGGATTTCATACCGCCTCTGACCCACTCCATGCCACCCTCTGTATATGCTTACCACATTGTAAATCAAGAGGCTTCACTACACATCTTAAAACATTCAGGAGCTCTTCCAACGAACCCACCAGTCAGCCACAGACATGACACCTGTCAGTTGGATCAGGTTTCCCTTTTTGCAAACGAGCTAAGCATGTTGATGACTTTTAGCACTGTAACTCACATTGCCATTATAGGGCTGCTAACTTGTATGTCCTCCTAGCCCACTCCCCTATTTCATTTAAGAAATATGGTGGACAAGTGCAGAGTTACAGTGAAAATGGATAAAGTGCACGATAGTCCGACACAGACGTAGACAAACACAGGATATCAGCATTTACATTTAGACTTCCTTTTTATAGTCATTCACATTTGTCATTCAAATTTGAACTTTACAGTACAGATAAGATTTAAGATAGAGTTCTCGAAAAAACAAACATTGGGGCTCCCCTCAATTTTGGTGACTGTTAAAGGTCTTCGGGACCCAAAAGGGTCTCAGTCATTTAAGTGTTAATCAACCGATCAATGTTTATTTGAATAGCCCTTAATCATGAGTGCCTCCAAAGCCTGCACAAATCACATCACCACCTGATCGCAACCCACATTTGAGCAAGGAAACATTTCAAAAGCCCAAAATGGTTAACATACATATTTTTTATATAAGTCATACCGGTTATTTTTTTAAACTTTCAACACTTAAACTATAGATCAACTTCAGATCTGTTTCGACAAGGTGTTTATCTTGTTTTTTTATGCCCTTTTTTGTAGCGTTATTTCGTGGCAAAAACACAAAATATGCACTATAGATTTCAGGTCATTGCAGATTTAAATAGGTCAATAATTCATAACATTGCTTTTTAGTCAAAATTATTTATGAATGACCAAAAAATATCAGACTAAAGATATTGGCGCTCCAAAAGGCCCCCACTCATAAAAGTGTTGAAAATGAGTCCTATATTAAAATATATTATTTTAGCTTTCAACGCTTAAATTTGACCACACGTGTCAAACTCAACGCCCGGCAGCCAGATCTGGCCCGCCAAAACTTTGAAATTATACTCATCATAGAAGTATTTTTATCTTTTCTGACAAAACGTATTCTTCTTTCCATTTTGACAGAAAAAAACACTTACTGCATGCAATTGCATGTATTTTCAACTTTATTATCTAATAATACAACATATATACACATTTCAAACGTTTTTTTTTTTTTAGTTAAAATACAAATAATGATAAATATCTGTTTGACTTATATCAGAGCAAGTTTTACATCAAATTGTACACTTTAAAAATGACAATAGATTTTACGGTAAAAAACTGCCAGCTCAGTTGCCAGAATTCTACCGTAAAAAAAACTAATACTGTTTTACCATTTAAAGTAATATGATGAAAAAAAACCTTAAATTTGATTAAAAACATTTTGGTAACCGAGCTGACAGTTTAAGATTTTTATTTTTTAACATTTTTCTACTGCTTGTCCCTTCAGGGTTGCGGGGGATGCTGGAGCCTATCCCAGCTGCACATACACCCCGGACATGTCAACACCTCATCGCAGGGCCAACAACTGTATAAAAATGAGCTGAATCCCTGTACATTTATTTTCATGAATTATTCACGGTTGCAAATGGCCCTCTGAGGGCCACATAACTGCGATGTGGCCCTCAGTGAAAACGAGTTTGACACACCTGCTGTAGATCAACTTCAGATCTATCCGTCGATTAGTTTGTATTTTTTCAGCAATGACGGTTTTCAAGTTAAACAAATTGCCCAAATGGCAACTTTGTGTCATGTGTCAATATTGCAACATTTTCCCGTCACATTACACCCGTTTGCTCTTTAATTCCAATTTTTATGGTAGTTTTTTTAAGTTGGCTGCTACAAAATCAGCTGTGGTCTGCAAATGCACTTTGGACAAGCCTGAGTTAGAGCAAAAGCGAATGTGGACAAACAAGATTTGCACAGCAATAAACTCCACCTTTTGTGACGCATGCAATTCATATTTGACTTGGCATGTTTTCCCACTTTTATTAAATTTCTTAAATAATTGTCATTTTCAAGTACAGGTTATCCAGTAAGGATGATTCCACACAAACATACAAAAAAAGAGATTCAACAGTAGCAACACTGTATTTTGGACTTTTCCTTCACTTAGTGTGGTAAAAGAAAGCATTACCGACCCTTTCCCACAGAGAAAGCGATATTTGCTCACAGATGCTGCTTGTTTGAGCACACTGCAGCTTGTCCTGGATAGTCCTACTCCTTAATGCTTTCGCCACATGCAGGATTCTCACAGTAATGAGGCAAAAATACAGTGTTACCTTCTGTATAAGACACTGTCCCCAATCAGTACCAGGAAACTTCCCTTTGCTATCTGTGACCTTCCAGAGCAGAACCCTCTTTTTGTTAAATTAGGCCAGAAAACGAGTAAAACGTGACATAATATTTGGTACGTCTACACAAAGGTTCAGCTTTAGGATCACACAAGGACGGAAATACATAAAAAAAAGCCGTAGCCTAAGCGCAAGTCACATTGTTGTCTTCATTGAAAAGGACGGTGTGCCCTTGGACTGTTACCACCACAGGAACCGGGAGCAAAGAGTGCAAAAGGTAGAAAACTTGTAAAAATCTAAACCCCCCCAGTAAAGATCCAATTAGATAAGTCCACATTAGAAAACCATCTTCCTATACAAGGAGCTAGTATTAAAAGCCAAGATCTAGTCGTTTTCGGAACCCTCCGGAGGGTCAAACGTCAACCAGTCGTAGAAATCGTGGCCAAAAGAACGCAGTCTGTAGACGCCGTACATCATCACCTGCATCTGATTGGGCGTCATCCCGCCGAAGGTGACGGCCATGTCGGAGCAGCAGCCTTCCACCACGTTGTTGGGGTTGTTCTTCATGCTCTCCTTGATCAACGTCTCCACGCTCTTGCTGTTGAACAGGCCCTTGCCGTGCATGTCCTCGCCGTTTTCGGCGAACACGCCGGTGTACCTGAGGCACACGGCCAGCTGCTTGTCCTCGCTCAGGAGCCACAGGCCTTGCCTGGTCTGGGGACACTTGTCTTGATCTTGGAAAACCTGCACCAGCCTTTTGAGAGCCTCGTAGCTGAGGGCGATGCCGCTGTCGTACGCCACGTAGTCCAGCTCGCCGGACTTGACGGCGTTGCCGATGTAGAAGGGCTCGCCGGGGTCCTTGGTGAGCAGCAGGTACTTGAGGTTCTCGATGATGGCGAAGGTGGTGGGCTGCGCTATGAAGAACCAGCGCAGATCTCCGGCGTTCTCGTAGGCGTGCTTCAGAGCTTTTTGCAACCTCGCCCAGTCGTCTTTTTCATTCAGGTCCACCGCCTCCAGGGCCTTGGAGGACTCCGAGGTGTAAAACACGGCTTTGTCGCAGTGTTTGCTCCACGTGTCCACGGCGGCGGCCCAGTGGACCAGAGTCTTGGGCTGGACCATGATGACGCAGTACACACGGACTTGGTAGTTCAATTCCTGAGCATCCGGGTCCGAGAGGCGCTTGAGCTCGTCGTTGCTCGCCGCCTGGACGTGATGGTGGTGATGGTGGTTCTCCGACACAGACTGGGCCCTGGGGCTGAAACTACCGAGGATGGCCAGCGTCAGGCTGAAGACCGCTCCCAAGGCCATCCCCTTCACAAAAGAGCCACCTTCGGACAACATCTTGGCTGGTCTGCACAGAAGAAGAAGAAGACACTAACTGAAGGTTGTATTGTCACTCCCTGTATTTCACACACCATGAACTAAAATACATTTCTCATGATTGGCAACACTAAATTGGCCCTAGTGTGTGGATGTGAGTGTGAATGTTGTCTATCTGTGTTGGCCCTGCGATGAGGTGGCGACTTGTCCAGGGTGTACCCCGCCTTCCGGCCGATTGTAGCTGAGATAGGCTCCAGCGCCCCCCGCGACCCCGAAGGGAATAAGCGGTAGAAAATGGATGGATGGATATTTAGGGCCTGATTTACTAAGATCCAAAAACCACGCAGTAAACAGCGTGTGCAATCTATAAAATAGCGTGTACGAGTCTTGTCCGGATACCAATATTTTGGTACCGGTACCAAAATGATTTCAATACTTTTCGATACTTTCTAAATAAAGGGGACCACAAAAAAATTGCATTATTGGCTTTATTTTAACAAAAAATCTTAGAGTACATTAAACATGTTTATTATTGCAAGTTTGTCCTTAAATGAAATAGTGAACATACAAGACAACATCTCTTTTATTAGTAAGTAAGCAAACCAAGGCTCCTAATTTAGCTGCTGACATATGCAGTAACATATTGTGTCATTCTATTATTTTGTCAACATTATTAAGGACAAGTGGTAGAAAATGAATTATTAATCTACTTGTTCATTTACTGTTAATATCTGCTTACTTTCTGTTTTAATGTGTTCTATCTACACTTCTGTTAAAATGTAATAATCACTTATTCTTCTGTTGTTCGATACTTTACATTAGTTTTGGATGATACCACAAATTTGGGTATCAATCCGATACCAAGAAGTTACAGGATCATACATTGGTCATATTCAAAGTCCTCATGTGTCCAGGGACATATTTCCTGACTTTATAAACATAATATAACTTAAAAATAAAAAAAAATTGATGTAATCATAGTAGTATTGACTAGATATGCGGACCGGTATTTTCAGAGGCGGTATAGTACCGAATAGGATTCATTAGTATCACAGTACTATACTAATACCGGTATACCGTACAACTCTAGCGTGTACTATTAGTGGACGTGTTGCGTGTGATCTACTAACATTGCGTGTGCAATTTAAGTGGTGCAGACAATCTCATTTAAATGAAGAATCTGTATGTATAGTAAGGGGCATCACTCTTCTTTACTGCACGTCCATGTTGTGATGCAAGTGGGAGACATCTACCACTTTTTATGGGCATTTTAGAAGCACTTTTTCCATTTTCTTTTTACAGCTAAAGGTGCACTCAATGGAGACTGGTTGCACTTACTGCGCTCAATACGGGGGGAAAAAATGCATACCGTACTTAGTTTTTTGTTCATGTAAGAAATATTTTATTGTATAGTCCCCGTGAAAAAATGAAACATACTGAAGGACACCAAAAGGCACCAATTGCATTTGTTTTAAGTGCAGTTTGAATTTGAGGTGCAGTAAAATATTGTGTACCAACACATTTAACAACTTTAATGATTATTTCACGAACAACATGTTTTTTTTAATGCACAAACAAAAATAACTATGTCTGCAGAGTTTTTTAGTACATGTTACATATCAGGAGTGGAATTAGGGCTGGGCGATATGGCCTTTTTTTAATACCTCGATATTTTTAGGCCATGTCGCGATACACGATATATATCTCGATATTTTGCCTTAGCCTTGAATGAACACTTGATGCATATAATCACAGCAGTATGATTCTATGTGTCTACATTAAAACATTCTTGTTCATACTGCATTAATATATGCTCATTTTAAACTTTCATGCAGAGAGGGAAATCACAACTAAGTCAATTTACCAAAACTGTTATTAAGTAGTGGCACAAACATTCATGTCATTTCCAAAACAGAAAGTGCAAAACTGTCAGTCATTTTAAAACAAGCTATTAATGCACTTTTGTGCATGATGTCACTAAGACATATCAAAACAACACTAAATTAAAGTGCTCCTTTTGTACAGAACGCCACTACAATAGTTTAAAACAAATAAAGTGCACTTTTTTGCATGATGTCACACAAGATATTTCAATAAGTGTCAAATAAAAATTAGCTGCATAATAGGAAATAAAATTGTTTATGTCCTTCACGATGTGGTAGGTTCCTGTGGACGTTATCTCCTTCTGTTGTTGACTATTTTTTTCATACGGTGTTGATCTGGAAATGTTTGCCTCTGCATTTTGATGGTGTGGGCGTGTGGCACCGAACGGAGATGTTGACATGTGGAGTAAGCACTCTTCATTCTCTAGCGGGTGACTTTTCAAATGATGCTACATATTAGCAGTAATGCTACTTTTTGTAGCAATGCTTTTTCCCCACACTTGACAAATTACGGTTGTCTGTTCGACATATTCCCACTTGAAGCCAAACCACCGTCAGACGATGGACCCCCTGCTGTTTTTCTTGGGAATTAATTCTTCCTTCGTTTGTTACCAGATTCGCACCTTCTTTCTCTTGTATTACCGCTAGCATCACGTTACCCATGCTGCTACCTCTCTGCTCCGTGAAGGCGTATACGTATGTGACGTATGTAAGAAGGTGCGCTTGCTATCTGTGAGAAGGACAGACAAGAAAGAGTGAGAAGAGCCTGTAGTGTAATGCCCGCAGCTAAAAGCAGCTGCGTGAGAACGTATACTCGAATATCACGATATAGTAATTTTCTATATCGCACAGAGACAAACCCGCGATATATCGAGTATATCGATATATCGCCCAGCCCTAAGTGGAATCTTTGCAGACAAACAAAAAGTCTGGTTAAAATTATTTAGGTATAAAAAATGCATTTTCTGATAAAATTAATGGGTGTGTTGATTCTCCCAGTTGGGACCAATACAGTCACATAGACGTTCTGAGTGCCTGCAAGTCCGCATTCAGGGCAGGATTACTGGTGAGCTGCAGCAGATAGTGAAAGTAAAGTCGCTGCTCCTTTTAAATGTTGTTTCAACTTCTATACTAGTGTTAGTCATATTTCTTTATTTTGTTCTTCAGGGCTGCACTTCCAGCTGTGTAAGGAGGAAGAGGCACAACGCTGATTGAACATTAATTACGTCGTGAGGAGACTGACTTTCGCGACGGTGGAAGGAGATGGTCATAGACACAAACACTTTCACACAAACCTACACAAACTCACACACACAGGATCACGGTCAAGAAAGGGGGATTGTTCCGTGTAGCAGCATTGTTGCTTCCCTACTGCGGTAACTTCTAACAGACATATTCGCCTTGTTTGTTTGAGGAAATATGCTAACGGCTGATCACCGGGATCAAACTCAAATTAATTGCGATCATGATCCTATAATCGCCCAGCCGCTATAAATAGTTTGTCTGTGTTAGCACTTACTGTATTAGACTTAGACAAACTTTAATGATCCACAAATGCTTTTGTTCAACACAGTAGCTCAGTTACAATGATGGAAAGTGTAAGGATAGAAAGGACAATGCAGGTATAAATAGGCTAATATAACGATAAAAAATCTAACATATATACGAATATATACATATGTGTACAGAATAATATATATACAGATATTATATTATGTCTATAACATATATACAATATACAATATATACAACACATGTACAATATTACAGTATATGTGACAGCAGCAGCATAAAATAGAGAGTAGATCCAGCAGGAAAAAGAAAATAGACATTATAAACAAAGAGAAGTAGCTAACATGTCAGGTGTCAGGTAATAGGCAGATGTCATCTATTGCTGTATGGCGAGTGATTATACAGCTGGATGGAGTGTGGAATGAAGGAGTTCTTGAATCGCACAGTGCGGGAAGGAAGTTGAAGGAGCCTGTTGGAGTATGAGCTCCGCTGTCCCTTAATTGTCAGGTGGAGTGGGTGGGCAGGATTGTCCATGATGGCCAGCAGTTTGTCCAGTGTCCTCCTCCTGTCCCTCACTGACACAAACGCCTCCAACTGCGTGCCAATAGTTTGGCCGGCTTTCCGGATCAGTTTATCAATCCGGTTTGAGTCCATTTTGCTGGTGCTGCTCCCCCAACAAACCACTGCAAAGTACAGTGCACTGGCCACAACAGACTGATAAAATATCTCCAACAGCTTGCTGCACACATTAAAGGACCTAAGCTTACTCAGGAAAGAGAGTCTGCTCATGCCCTTCTTGTAAACAGCTTGGCAGTTGTCCTTCCAGTCCAGTCTGCTGTTCAAGTGGACATAATAACAGAATCACTAATACTTTGTCAAGTACTTTAAGTTTCTTTGAACAAAAGGAATGTGTTCCAAACATGAAAGCAAGTCTGTTTGTTGTTTTACCGGTAAAGCAGGTACTGACATTGGAGACATGTTTTCCATTGTGACTCACGACCGATTAAACATTTGATACTCCACTGCTTGTTGCTACCTATTCATTAAAAACAAGCCGTAAGAACTTAAACAGGCGAGCCTCGATTCACGAACCACTGTATTTGCAAACTTTTCAGTTTCCGAGCTATTAGAACAAGCCAAATATGCCTCTGTGTGCGAACCATGTCTTTGTGTACGAACACTACATTCATTGTGCTTGCTCGTATACAAGAGATTAAGGAAGCCGGCTTTGTATCACAGCAAGTTTTTTATGATGATGAAAAGACTACCTCTCGTTCAGCGGCCCTCTCTCCCTCTGTCTGCTCATTTCTCTCCTCTCGTGAGCTGATCCTCCACCATGTTAATGTACTATAAGAGGATTTTACTTTTAAACATGTTAATCATTGTAGCAATATAGTTGCTAACGTTAAGGATTTTTGTGATTTCTGATCTTTTGTGAGTGCACCAAAGGGACTTCTGTGTTGGCAGAGCAGCGTATACAGCACAGTTGAGCTTGTAATTGTTGTTTTTTTGGCTTGTAATAAAAGAGATAGTTTATGATGTTTGTTTGATATACTACACTTTGTTGTGTTCAAAGTGTATAAACCTTAACTAAATTTAAGACTTTTGTCAAGGCTGGAACACAGAATTCTTGTTAAAATTTGCTTATCCATACAACATTTTCGATTCACGAACCCTTTAAGGGTTCCACTGTTGTCTCTGTGCGATATAGAAAATGACTATATCGTGATATTCGAGTATACGTTCTTACACAGTTGCTTTTAGCTGCAGGCATTACACTGCAGGCTTTTCTCACTCTCTTTCTTGTCTTTCCTTCTCACAGTGACAAAACAAGCACACCTTCTTACATACGTCACATACTGTCGCGCGTGCAACGTCACACGCCCTCGCCGAGCAGAGAGGTAGAGACATGGTAACGTTAGCTGTGATGCTAGCGGAGCGAGTGGTAATACGAGAGAAATAAGGTGTGAATCTGGTAACAAATGAAGGGAGGATAATTCATTCCCAAGAAAAACAGCAGGGGGTCCATCGTCTGGCGGTTGTTTGGCTTCAAGTGGGAAGATGTTGAATAGACAACCGTAACATGTCAAGTATGCGGCAAAAGCGTTGCTACAAAAAGTAGAATTATTGCTAATTTGTAGCATAATTTCAAAAGTCGAACGCTAGAGAATGAAGAGTGCTTGAAACTCCGCATGCACTGTAAAAAAAAGAAAGTTGAGAAAACGCAAATTTTCAAGGCAACATGATGCAACAAGATTTTTGCGTTTTCTCAACTTTTGACTACTACTGGCCAGACACTGTTTTGGTACACTGTAAAAAATAATTATAGTTTTCAAGTTAGTCAGACTCAGAAATAAGGTTTCACTATGTTTAACTACCAAAACAGTGTCTGGCCAGCAGTAGTCAAAAGTTGAGAAAACGCAAAAATCTTGTTGCATCATGTTGCCCTGAAAATTTGCGTTTTCTCAACTTTTTTTTTTTTTTTTACAGTGTGTCAACATATCTGGTCGGTGCCACACCCAATAAAATGTCCAAGCAACCATTTCCAGATCAACACCGTATGAAAAAAAGTGTCAACAGAAGGAGATACCACATAGCGAAGGACATACACTCTTTGATTTCCTATTATGCAGCTCATTTTTATTAGACAGTTATTTAAATATCTTGTGTGACATCATGCACATAAGTGCACTTTATTTGTTTTAAACTATTGTAGTGGCGTTCTGTACAAAAAGTGCACTTTAATTTAGTGTTGTTTTGATATGTCATCTTAGTAACATCATGCACAAAAGTGCACTGATAGCTTAATAAGGATGTAACGGTACGTGTATTTGTATTGAACCGTTTCGGTACGGGGGTTTCGGTTCGGTTCGGAGGTGAGTTGACTTGAAACTGTTTAATGTTGCACTTTTTGTATGTAGAAGAAAAGTTTTGTCATTTCATTTAATCTGAGCAACAACTTGAGGCAGTTTAATGTTGATTGACGTGGACCCCGACTTAAACAAGTTTAAAAACTTATTCGGGTGTTACCATTTAGTGGTCAATTGTACGGAATATGTACTGTACTGTGCAATCTACTAATAAAAGTCTCAATCAATCATTCAATCAATCAAAAAAAGCCCTTTATATGTAGAAAGGTTTTTGTTGAGAAACCATTCTGAGGCTTATCTTATTTAGTTTTTATTTGATATATGTTGGCCACATTAACCCTGGCAATCGACCCTGTGTGTATTTGTATGTTGTTATTATCCTTAGCATTCATGACTACCTGCTGTTGCACTGATCAGACTAGTGGTGGCTCACATCCATCACACACACAGAGTTATTTCTATTTTTGGGCAGCATTATTTTAGTGTTCCCAATGTTAAAAGGATAAAACCATTGTTTACAAATTTGTTAAATAAATAACCAAAAAATTTATATTTTGTTGTTTTCTTACTGTAACGAAAATGAAGCGAAACGTGACCTCTAAACCGAGGTACGTACCGAACCGAAATTTTTGTGTACCGTTACACCCTTACTGTTTAATAAATACAGTTTTGGTAAATTGAATTAGTTGTGAATTCCCTCCCTGCATGAAAGTTTAGAATGAGCAATTAATGCAGTATGAACAAGAATTATTTTTTTTATTATTATTTTTTAATGTAGACACATAGAATCATCACACTGGTGTGATTATATGCATCAAGTGTTAATTCAAGGCTAAGGCAAAATATCGAGATATATATCGTGTATCGTGGCAAGGCCTAAAAATATCGAGATATTAATAAAAGGCCATATCGCCCAGCCCTGCACCAAATAATCACTTAATTATAGTAAAGTGTTTTATTTTTCGAGATTCAAACTGTGTAATGTTGCAGTGGCCAAAACTATCAAATATACTTGTTAAAAAAAACCTTGCCGTTGTTTTTAATGAACACGTAGGCCTACTATGCTACTGTATTCTTATGTTGGTAGAGCCAAATGTTTTCTATACTAATGTGTTACATTAACTGACCAAGTATGTTAAATGTTTAAGTGACAAAATCCTCGTCCATTCGGGCCAACACTGTAAATATGTGTTATATTGTGATCACAACAGGTTTATTATATACATATATATATATATATATATATATATATATATATATATGTGTGTGGAAATGTGCAAATGTAACCATACGTCGTCCTTTAATGTGAGGTGTTTAAACAGGTCTGAAACTCATACATCCTAACCATTAATGTGAGGTGTTTAAACAGGTCTGAAACTCATACATCCTAACCATTAATGTGAGGTGTTTAAACAGGTCTGAAACACATACATCCTAACCATTAATGTGAGGTGTTTAAACAGGTCTGAAACTCATACATCCTAACCATTAATGTGAGGTGTTTAAACAGGTCTGAAACTCATACATCCTAACCATTAATGTGAAGTGTTTAAACAGGTCTGAAACTCATACATCCTAACCATTAATGTGAAGTGTTTAAACAGGTCTGAAACTCATACATCCTAACCATTAATGTGAGGTGTTTAAACAGGTCTGAAACTCATACATCCTAACCATTAATGTGAGGTGTTTAAACAGGTCTGAAACTCATACATCCTAACCATTAATGTGAGGTGTTTAAACAGGTCTGAAACTCATACATCCTAACCATTAATGTGAGGTGTTTAAACAGGTCTGAAACTCATACATCCTAACCATTAATGTGAGGTGTATAAACAGGTCTGAAACTCATACATCCTAACCATTAATGTGAGGTGTTTAAACAGGTCTGAAACTCATACATCCTAACCATTAATGTGAGGTGTTTAAACAGGTCTGAAACTCATACATCCTAACCATTAATGTGAGGTGTTTAAACAGGTCTGAAACTCATACATCCTAACCATTAATGTGAGGTGTTTAAACAGGTCTGAAACTCATACATCCTAACCATTAATGTGAGGTGTATAAACAGGTCTGAAACTCATACATCCTAACCATTAATGTGAGGTGTTTAAACAGGTCTGAAACTCATACATCCTAACCATTAATGTGAGGTGTTTAAACAGGTCTGAAACACATACACCCTAACCATTAAACATGACACCATAAAGCTGAGTTTGGGCAGCGCCATTGTAAAATATAATGACACGAATCAACACATTAAAAGTGTCGCAATTGACGTCCATTCGACCCAAGACATTTACTCGAACGTCTAAAAGTTGAAAGGAGACATTATCGACGTATTCGTGAAATAAGTTTGCAAACTTAATAACGACAAACGTCGCCGTAGCTTGCAAGCTAACAGTTAGCATGCTGTCACTCGGTGCCTATTTAGTGAGATAAATGTGTCATACTGTGTGGAGCGAGGGCGACGGTCCTCGGCCAGGTGCTGCTCCGGCTTAGTTTGGTCTTTCAGCTCCCAATAGTCCAGTCTGGGCAGATATTAGCAGCAGCAGACGAGATTAGTTGGAGATAAAGTGCATGGCTGGCTCACATTGTACCTACTTCCGCCATTGTCGGGTCGTCACGTGATCTGCGTGGGTTACGTTCGGATAGTTTAAGTCAAAATATGTAGGATTTTTTGCTAGCTATCGATCGTATCCATATAAATAATTCAGAAGTTTTTATCGTTTACTTTTCTTTTTTTTTTTTTTATTACTTTTTGCACTTTTGCATATTCTGATTTTTTTATTATTATTATTTTTTCATGTTGTGTGTTTTTTTTATTTTATTTTTTTTTAAAAGATGATTGCATGTGTGATGAAAGTTTAACCTGAAGGACGAGTCGATAGACAATTGTTTTTTGATCATTATTCCTTATTTGCTTCTATGTAAAAAAAAATAAAAATAAAATAAAAATAGACAAATGTTTTTCTCCGTCACAAAGAGCGAGACAAACAACAGATTTTTGGCCTTCACAATAAAAGCAATGAAGCATTATTTCCTGTTCGGCTACGTTGAACAAAATAAAGTTTTTTTTAGAAAAGTAGCTCACAATATAGCCACATATTTGTATCTGTATTTTTATTATTATTAAAATGATTATGTTCATAATGCAGATTTAATTTCAAATAAATAACATAAAATAAAATAATTCCAAAATTGTATTACAATTGACACTTTTCACGGTGACATATTTGGTGCCATTTTACCACGTTGATTTTATGTTTTGAATTGTCTGTCTATGTGTTGGCCCTGCGATTAGGTGGCGACTTGTCCAGGGTGTACCCCGCCTTCCGCCCGATTGTAGATGAGATAGGCTCCAGCGCCCACCGCGACCCCGAAGGGAATAAGCGGTAGAAAATGGATGGATGGAATTTCATTATTAATTATGAGAGGGGAAAACAATAAAGACATTAAAATTATTACAAAAGTTACAGCAATATGTACAAAGATGTTTTATATTTACTTTCAGCCTTCACAATAAAAGCAATGAAGCATTATTTCCTGTTCGATTACATTGAACAAAATAAAGGTTTTTAGAAAAGTAGCTCACAATATAGCAACATATTTTTGTACCAGTATTTTTATTATTATTAAAATGATTATGTTCATAATGCACATTGAATTTCAAATAAATAACGTAAAATAAAATAAATCCAAAATTGTATTACAATTTACACTTTTCATGGTGACACATTTGGTGCCGCTTTACCACGTTGATTTTATGTTTTAAATTTAATTATTCATTATGAGAGGGGGAAAACAATGAAGACATTATTAAAATTATTACAAAAGTTACAGCAATATGTAAAAATATGTTTTATATTTACTTTCGGCCTTCACAATAAAAGCAGTATGCATTATTTCCTGTTCAACTACATTGAACAAAATAAGGGTCTCAGAAAAGTAGCGGACGTCGCAATCTAATCCACACGGTTAGGTCATTGTATTTTTTGCGTGATGAAAGTTTAACATGAAGAACGAGGCGATAAACAATTGTTTTTGTTCGTCACAAAGAGCGAGACAAACAACAGATTTTTGGCCTTCAGAATAAAAGCAATGAAGTATTATTTCCTGTTCGACTACGTTGAACAAAATAAAGTTTTTTAGAAAAGTAGCTCACAATATAGCCACATATTTGTATCTGTATTTTTATTATTATTAAAATGATTATGTTCATAATGCAGATTTAATTTCAAATAAATAACATAAAATAAAATAATTCCAAAATTGTATTACAATTGACACTTTTCACGGTGACATATTTGGTGCCATTTTACCATGTTGATTTTATGTTTTGAATTGTCTGTCTATGTGTTGGCCCTGCGATTAGGTGGCGACTTGTCCAGGGTGTACCCCGCCTTCCGCTCGATTGTAGATGAGATAGGCTCCAGCGCCCACCGCGACCCCGAAGGGAATAAGCGGTAGAAAATGGATGGATGGAATTTCATTATTAATTATGAGAGGGGAAAACAATAAAGACATTAAAATTATTACAAAAGTTACAGCAATATGTACAAAGATGTTTTATATTTACTTTCAGCCTTCACAATAAAAGCAATGAAGCATTATTTCCTGTTCGATTACGTTGAACAAAATAAAGGTTTTTAGAAAAGTAGCTCACAATATAGCAACATATTTTTGTACCTGTATTTTTATTATTATTAAAATGATTATGTTCATAATGCACATTGAATTTCAAATAAATAACGTAAAATAAAATAAATCCAAAATTGTATTACAATTTACACTTTTCATGGTGACACATTTGGTGCCGCTTTACCACGTTGATTTTATGTTTTAAATTTAATTATTCATTATGAGAGGGGGAAAACAATGAAGACATTATTAAAATTATTACAAAAGTTACAGCAATATGTAAAAATATGTTTTATATTTACTTTCGGCCTTCACAATAAAAGCAGTATGCATTATTTCCTGTTCAACTACATTGAACAAAATAAGGGTCTCAGAAAAGTAGCGGACGTCGCAATTTAATCCACACGGTTAGGTCATTGTATTTTTTGCGTGATGAAAGTTTAACATGAAGAACGAGGCGATAAACAATTGTTTTTGTTCGTCACAAAGAGCGAGACAAACAACAGATTTTTGGCCTTCAGAATAAAAGCAATGAAGTATTATTTCCTGTTCGACTACGTTGAACAAAATAAAGGTTTTTTTTAGAAAAGTAGCTCACAATATAGCCACATTATATTTTTATTTTTATTTTTTTAATTATTAAAATGATTATATTCATAATGCACATTTAATTTCAAATAAATAACATAAAATAAAATAAGTCCAAAATGTATTACAATATACACTTTTCATGGTGACATATTTGGTGCCGCTTTACCACGTTGATTTTATGTTTTAAATGTAATTATTCATTATGAAAGGGGAAAACAATAAATACATTATTAAAATTATTACAAAAGTTACGGCAATATGTACAAAGATGTTTTATATTTACTTTCGGCCTTCACAATAAAAGCACTATGCATTATTTCCTGTTCAACTACATTAAACAAAATACGGGTCTCAGAAAAGTAGTTTACGTTACAAATTAATCCACACGATTAGGTCATTGTATTTTTAATCTTAATTTTTTGTTCGATTCAAATTGTATTTATTTAGCACATTTTAAACCCAAAGTTATTTCATTATTTATACTTTTTATGTTAACATTTTTAGTGCTGCATTTACACAGTGATTTTGTTTTAAATGTAATTATTCATTATGACTGACTTCATGTTAGGCCAGCACCTCATATGAAAGGGAAAAAAGAAACAATAAGACATTATTAAAATTATTACAGAAGTAACCGCGATATGTACGAACAATGTTTTATACTTACTTCCGGCCTTCACAATAAAAGCACAATGCATTATTTCCTGTTAGACTACGTTGAACAAAATAACGGCCTCAAATTTCTAGTTCACAATTATATTATATCCAAATGATTGGATTATTGTGTTTTTTTATACTTATGTTTTTGTTTGATTCAATTTGTATTATTAAAGCACATTTTAAACCCACATTTTTTTCACCATTTATACTTTTTATGTCAACATTTAACACATTGATTTTATGTTTTGAATTTAATTATTCATTATGATTGACTTCATGTTACACCAGCAGACCATATGAAAGGGAAAAAAGAAAGAAACAATAAGACATTCTTAAAATTGTCACCAAAGTAATAACAATATCTACAAATAGTATACACATACAGCAATGTTTAATATTTACTTCCGGCCTTCAAAATAAAAGTACTACACATTTTTTCCTGTTCGACGATGTCAATCAGAATAAACAAACAAAATAATTTTAATCTAAAGTTGTTTACCTATTTGCACCTTTTCCTGTGCCACATTAACACATTGGTTTAATGTTTTAAATTGTAATATTCTTTGTAATTTACTTTATTTTAGGCCAGCAAACCATATGGAATAAAACAATAAGACAACATTAAAATATTACAAAGGTAACAGCAACATGTACAAACAGTATACACATGCACCAATGTTGTATATTATAGTAAAAAAATATGCACATGTCAGCATATAAATGTATGTAATAGACGTAAATACAAACCAATACAAATAGTTTGACAACAAAAATACAATAACCATTGTAGTAAGTTTACTTTTATTGACATTATGACTCATTTTGATAAATTAAGTAAATAATGTACCAATGCAAATTATATCTATCATTAAATAGAGTCATTTACTTTAATCAATCACTGACATCCTAAATGGCGCAACATCAATACCACTGATTGTAGTTTGCAGCTGAGTAACGTTCTTTTGGACAAAACCTGTGTCTGCGTCACAACGTAATTGCCAGGCAGCAAGATGTATGAAATGTCATTTTCAGTGACAACATCCCAGACGAGAACACACGCTGATACATCTCATGGACTCGTCTGACGCCCATTAGTGACCTTCCACTGTGACAGAAGCCCCTGAGCTTTTCTCAAGCCTTGGAAGACATTTTGGGATTTTTCCGTTTGTACAATTTCACATGATTTTCAATCAATCAATCAATCAATCAATCAAAGTTTATTTATAGCCCTTAATCACAAGTGTCTCAAAGGGCTGCACAAGCCACAACGACATCCTCCGGAAAATTGGCAGCTCTGTCACCAGATTTTTACCGTAAAAATAACAAACGAATGCAGTAAAAATAAGTCAGTATCGTGGTACCGTTTTTCCATATACAAAAGCACAATGTAAAAATAACAGTCATGTATTTTACGATAAACTGGCAGCTCAGTCACCATAATTTTATTGTAAAAATAACAAAATTATACTGTAAAAAAAGTCAGTACAGTTTATGGTAAAAAAAATTGGCAGATCAGTCGCCAGAATGTTACCCTAAAAATAACAATCTTTCCATTTACAATAGTGCATTGTAAATACAACAACAACAACAATTTTACAATACATTTTACAATAAAAAACAGTCACCAGAATTTTACAGTAGAAAATATCAGTGGCACAGTTTTTAAATAAGTAATGCACTGTGATAACAATGAGGATATATTTTACGGAGAAAAAAAACGGCAGCTATTTAGCCCAAATAACACTGGCACCATTTTTTAATGTACAGTAATGTGAAAACGATGACGATATATTTTTTGCAAAAAAAACCTGACAGCTCTGTAGCTAAAATTATACCGTAAAAGTACACTGGCACCATTTTTATTTACAGTTATGCACCGTGAAAATGACGACCAAAGGTTTTACGGTAAAAAAAAAACAACAAAAAAACTGGCAGCTCAGTCGCCACAATTTTACCGTAAAAATAACAGTTTTGCTATTTACCGTGAAAACTCAATGACCATACATTTTACAGTAAAAAAAAAAATGACAGCTCTGTCACCAGAATTTTACAAGTAGTACAAGTAACTCTTGTACTACTTCTAAATTTACAGTATTGCCCTGCAAAAACAACATCATGCATTTTGCGGTAAAAAAAACACTGGCTACACTAGAATTTTAACGCAAAAATATATATTTTTTCCATTTACAGCAATGCACTGTAAAAACAACAACCATAGATTTTGCGGTAAAACTACCAGACTTTAAAAAAATTACAGTGGCAAAAAACTACGTAAATTTTACGGTAAAAATCTGGTGACTGAGCTCCCAATTTTTATGGCATAATCTACCAATTTTATTTTATTTTTTACAGTTTAGAATCTTTTAAAAAATGCTTTAGACTCCAGGGCGGGGTCGGCAACCCAAAATGTTGAAAGAGCCATATTGGACCAAAGATACAAAAAAAAAAATCTGTCTGGAGCCGCAAAAAATTAAAAGCCTTATTTAAGTGTTATAATGAAGGCAACACATGATGTAAGTGTCTATTTTAGCTTTATTAGCCTACTATCAAAATGACTTTAAAAGTCTTATATAAGTGGTATAATGAAGGCAACACATGATGTGTCTATTTTAGCTATATTAGCCTACTATCAAAGGTTGATGCAAATCTTTGTTGACAGAAATGTTGTATTTTAATTTTAATTTTACACATTTTTGCAACATTGGAAATCATTAGTAAAATGGAGGCTTCTCACAGGATGAGATAAGTTCTGGAAATTATTAAATGAGCTCAAATATACCTACAAATAAGGCATACTGATGCAATGTGTACATACAGAATACAGTTAGCGTCAATTAGCTTGCTGTCATGCATTGACCAACTATGCCTGATTAGCACTCCACACAAGTCAATAACATCAACAAGCTCACCTTTGTGCATTCACACACAGCATAAAATGTTTGGTGGACAAAATGAGACAAAGAAGGGGTGGCATAAAACACGTCTTTCTGTGGCAGCGTCGGAGAAAGTTGTACATGTAAACAAACTACAATGAGTTCAAGGGCCGCTGAAATTAGTAGGACAAAGCGGTGCTTGCCAAATACTCTCATCAGTGAAGCATGTTTAATATAAACAGTGGGATTTCTAACAATTAGGAAGGTTTGTGTCATTGTCATGTTTGTCCTCCGACAGAAAATATATTAAAACAAAAAAGTATATTTTTTTCTTCATCTTTTTCCATTTTTACACATCTCTGAAAGAGGTCCAAGGAGCAACTAGGGTGGCGCTAATCTAGAGCTCCAGGGGGATAAAAAAAAAAACCCTGTAGTCTGGATTGCAAATGTATACAGATTGTGACTTGCAGTACCTTGTACACACACTAGTTGGCGATACCGCAAACATCGGATATCGGAACACAACAAAAACATGTTTTAGAGAAAACTGCAAAAATATTGATCTAATTTCTTCAGAATCCATTCCTTGGTTTTAAAAAAAAAATGGGTATAAGCACTAGCATCACACACATCTGTTGCTAACATTCCGTAATTTAGCGACTATACACAGGAGAGTTAGCGCTTGTTGTATATTTGATGGTCGTGTGATGGGTGATGAGCCAAGGAGACGCCAAGAGGACTCGTCGAACAAAAAGCTTTATTTGTTTCAGCGTGCCTCAGACTAGAACTGCAGCTCTAGGAGAAGAAGTGGGTTGAATCTCTTCATTCTGCTGTCCTGTCAGAACACTGTGTTTAAATACAATTTCTTGTAGATCCTCTCTCCTGGTGGATCAAATCTTGGTGGCGGACAGCCTGCATACCACTCAGTTTATTTACTTGACAAGTCAACCTATCTCCTGTGATCGATTTGAATCCGGTGACCTCCGACCTCTATCCTCTGTCCCTATGTGTGGACCTTCTACCAGACGTTGCTAATGTCTCTAATCTTCCTCTTAAACCAGACCTGGGCAAATTAAGGTCTGGGGGCCACATGCGGCCCGTTGAGCTTTTCAATCTGGCCCGCCGGACATTCCCAAATAATTTTTTTAGATCTTTAAGATGAAAAGTGTAGCTGCCATTATGATGTGCAGGGATGTTTTCTAATGACCGTAAGTCTTCAACTATACAAAGTATTTCAATGGTTGGAATCTGCGCTTATGGATGATATACCAGTTACTATGGTAATCTAGTTAGTTACTATGGTAATCTAATTAGTTACTATGGTCATCTAATTAGTTACTATAGTAATCTACGTCACAGTAGCTCAGACGAGGCACCAAGCAGTGTGGGCGGGAAACATACTTGCCAACCTTGAGACCTCCGAATTCGAGAGATGGGGGGCGGGGGGTTGAGGTGGGCGGGGTTTGGTGGTAGCAGGGGTGTATATTGTAGCGTCCCGGAAGAGTTAGTGCTGCAAGGGGTTCTGGGTATTTGTTCTGTCGTGTTTATGTTGTGTTACGGTGCGGATGTTCTCCCGAAATGTGTTTGTCATTCTTGTTTGGTGTGGGTTCACAGTGTGGCGCATATTTGTAACAGTGTTAAAGTTGTTTATACAGCCACCCTCAGTGTGACCTGTATGGCTATTGATCAAGTATGCGTTGCATTCACTTATGTGTGTGTAAAAAACGCATATATCATGTGACTGAGCCGGCACGCTGTTTGTATGGAGGAAAAACGGACGTGACAACAGATTGTAGAGGACGCTAAAGGCAATGCCTTTAAGGCACGCCCCCAATATTGTTGTCCGGGTGGAAATCGGGATACATTTGGGAGAATGGTTTGCCCCTGGAGAATTTCAGGAGGGGCACTGAAATTCGGGAAAATCTCCCTGGAAAATCGGGAGGGTTGGCAAGTATAGCGGGAAGCGTTTTCACAGACGCGGAAGGAGATTTTCACAACAAAGTTCTAAAGCTTAGTGATGTATCAGATTGTAGGTGGGTTTATTTTGTACCCTTCGTGTTCATATTTCACTGTTTGTTGCATTTTTGTTGCGTTTCACTTGATTGTAAAATATGTCGATCGAAAGGGGGTGTGACATTCATATTTTGTCAATATTCAGTGTTTTATCGTTCATAGCAAAAATTAAAATTCCATTACATTTTTTAAGGCGGTCTGTCATAACGTTTTTAGCATTCAATCAGACATTATTGTGAGGTTTTGTATTAGTGTTCCTAAAAATAGATATCCCGGCCCCCAGACACATTTGTTTCTCTAAATGTGGCCCCCGAGTCAAAATAATTGCCAAGGCCTGTCCTAAACCCTAAATCTACATTCTTGTGGGATTCCCAATTTCCTGGGGGTACTGTCGCAGCCCCCGTGCACTTTGACCTTAGTAGAAGAATGCTTTAAAAGGATTCTGTGACCAAATACAAACACGTGCTACTTCCAATCATATCAGAAAATTCTACCTGCTATAATTAACCAGACGCTGCAAAAGACTAAACATTTTCTTGTGTCAGTGCGCCGTATGAAAGTTGTTTTATAAGACGAGTGGGAGATGGATGACCCCACAGGTGGGTCAGCGACGGGAAAATGACGCAGAAACTTGGCACAAACAAAGTCCGGCGTGAGCGATGATGCTTTTGAGGCGGCGTCGTACATAAAGCGCCACATCCTGCGCGGACAGCCGCTCATTATTACGGCGGGAGGGCAAACATTTGTCAGGCGTCCCTGAGCAAGCACAGATAGGCCTCAGCTGACTTGACCGCCTCCTCTAAATGGCGGCCGTGACGCCCGAGCCATTAAACGGCCGACGCTGGCTGTGATGATAATGTATTGATCGGATTGTGATGGATGGCGGGCGCGCGGGCTTATAAGCGGACATCTCTGCCGAGGAGGGGGCAACACAGGTCCGGCTCCAGAGAAAGAGACTGCCGCCATGCCGTCGCTTGCCGTGGTCCACCTCGTCGCTGTCATCTGTTCCGCAAGATGGACACATGCTCTACCTCTCTACCCCGAGTCCGACTTGGAGACGCAGCCGGGTATGAACGCATATTTACATTTTTATTCTCATACTTTCTCAAAAAGATGTGACTTTTATGGTATTTTTCCCACATCTGAAACCTCATGCGTATGCTAACTTTGCTAGCTTGAGGAGCCTCACTATATTCACCCTCAAAAAGTCTTATCTTCTGTAAAAATAACAACAAAAAATACTTCAATTACTACAAACACAATTTATTTATATTATATTTACTATAATTTATCCAAAAATATCCCATATTACCCAGAATTCCCGGTTCTCTGGGTCATTTTGTCCTTTGAAAATGAATGGGCCATTTTTCCAACGTTTACAATTCCCACATTTCTTAACCGATTCGAACCACCCACACACTCCACTCACCTTGGACAATCAAACTACCATTAAACAAGTTTTAAAAAATTCCAGGAATTCCCAGAATTTTCATGGTAAGTTATCACAGTCCACATTTTTTCAACCCTTTTCCAACATTCCTCTTAGTTGGGACAACAAATGGTCCGGATTTTCATACAAATTCCCGGTTTTCCCGAAATTCCATGGATTCGGAAATACCTATTTGAATTTAAACTGTTACTACATCAACATTTTTGAACCATTGCGCAAAATTCCAACACCAACCCATTCATATTATCTAAGACATTTGTAGTATTATTTATATATTTTTTTAATTCCAGTTTTTCCCAAAAATCCCAAATTTCTAGGAAGTTTCCATTCAAATGAATGGATATATTCATAGTTCTAACTTACCTCAAACTCTCAAAATTGTTTGCATTTTTTAAACCCGATTCTGACCTTCCAACCATCCACCCACACTACTCTTCACATATGTCAAAGGCATGTTTTCCCTTTCCCCAAATTCCTGGTTTTCCCAGAATTTCCAGTAATCTTCTCCCCCTTGACAATGAATGGAAAAATACAATCGACTCCATATCCCACATTTCTCATCCAATTTGAATCGTTCCAACATCCTGGACATTCAAGCCAGCATGTTTCTCGGTTCCAAAATTTCCCTGATTACGGTACCTTGAATTACCAGGAATTTCCCCCCATGAAAATGAATGGGAAATATACAATCAACTACATATCCCACATTTCTCAACCGATTCGAACCGTTCCAACATCCACACACTCCGCTCACTCTGGACATTCAAGCATTTCAGTTCCGCTCTTGCGTATCAGGGTCTTGCGCACATAGGCCATTCACACGCAGTTCCTACCTGAATTGCAAATTCTAGTTTATCCCTTACTTTTTTGTCAAATTCTACACGTTATTGTTCACTATTGTTTTATTTTCTTTTGTTGGGGTCTTTTTTTTTTCTTTTTATTGAACATGTGTACACATTCAATTATTTAATGGAATGGCTATATAAAAAACACATTAATATAGTAACATCTCTTCATAATTTTTCTTTTGAAAAAGACAATTATTTGTCAGCATGTTTTAGTTTTTTATAAAACATTTTTACCCATTAAAAAAAAAAAAAATTCCACTTAAATATGAACACTGAATTAGTACTCTTTCTCTAGATTTTAATCGTATTCAAGAATTATATCTAACCTACTACAGTTTACAACCTTGTCAAATAAAATGAAATCATGGGTTAACCATAATGATAAATAAAGATTGTTAAGTTAACTCATAAAGAAGAGATTCATTAAAAACTAATAAAATATACATTTACATATAATTATCTTGTGCTGAAATTAACTAAATTAACAATGAACTAAACTGTCAAGTGCAAATGAAAATACAGCTTCACCACTTTAGTCATAATTTTTGCGCTTAAGAAAATTCTCGATGACTTTAGCTCCAGACTTCTTCTGTTTGTTTGATATTGTCATCACTGCTACAAGTGGTGGAAAAGTGTATAACAACTGAGTACCACTGCGGCCCCCAGCTGAGAAACAGAAAGTTGTTGGCCCTGGGTTAGAACACACTTTAAAAAAAATACAATAGTAGTGGGATTAATACATATTATTTTTGAAAGAAAACATTTATCGTGTGAATAATTAAATAAATGAAATAAATTCTCATTCTACCAATTTTTTATTTTTTTAACAATATCTGTATTCTTTTTCACATGTATTTTCCTCTTCCAATAAAACTTTACAGGATAAAAACTCATTATAATAATACTAATGAGTTATTATTAATTGCAATAATACTTTAGACTTTTAAATACATTTTTTGTGTATTTTTACATTATAAAAATATGGACAATATCCACTGTAAAAAATAATTATGTAAATATTTTGGCTTTTTTAATATTCATTTTAATATTATTTTGTGCTGCTGTAAATAAACCCCAATTACAATAATGTAATGTGTCAATAGTTACACAAATGAGGCCTTATTCTATTCCATTCTAATATGAGGGTGTATTCTACAGATTTCGTTCATAAACTGGTGTCAGAAGATGCCTCTTACAACACCGAAGGGGAACAGAGGCAGGTGAATAATCTGTATCCGCTTCTGATGCAACACAACAACCAAAGACAATCTTGGAATAAAGGTAAAGCAAAATGAAAGAAACATGCGTCAAAACATCAGCAACAAAGCCAACATATAATATGATAATATAAAAGTTGTGTTTTTTTGTTGAAGTGCCCAAGGAGTCAGCACAACAGGATAGCTATGCAAACATGGTGAGTGAGACCCTGCACTTACAAGAACAAAAGCTTTGTTTGCATAAATCCATCATGGTTTTTTTTTTTTTTTTTTAAATATATATTTGAAGGTTGATGGCCTCCAAGAAGTGCTTTTGAAGCTGGCGGCGGCCGACAAACTTCGCTCTCAAGCGTTCCTCAGATCGGAGCAGGGTTTGCCCAAAACCAACAAAAGAGGTGAGAGAAAAGGTTGGTGCACAACCTTTGCTCTAAATCACAAGGAGTAGGTAATTATGTACTTTATATGCCCCCGCAACCCCGAAAGGGACAAGCGGTAGAAAATGGATGGATTGATATGGCGAGGAATCGTATTTGGTAACTTAAACAACAATAGAATTAACAATTGATATATTTTATGACTTTGTTTTTTTATTTTATTTTTTTGTCAAGGCTTATTTTCATAAAATAAAAAAGTCAATTAAATTTTTTTTTCAAATTAAAGTCTAAAATGTATGAATTTGCCCTGAAATAAACAAGCAATGAATAGATTAATTGAAACCATTTTAGTTTGTCTTGGATTGTACTTAAAACTGCAAAAGGCATTTTTAAATTAGTTTTATGTCCTGGCAAGCCAGTTAAACAGTTTAACAAAGCTAAAGAATCAAATGAATCATACAATAATCTTATATTTATTTACATATATATTTCTTATATATTTTATATTTAATTTTTTTAGAAAAAAGTTTCATAAACCTTTTTAAGCAGGATTTTAACTTATCGTGTTAAACTCTTTTTAGGTTTTTATTTTTATTATGTTATTTTCTATTTTATTTATTACTATTATTACTGCTATTATTTTTTTAAATGTTATGTTTTATTCATATACTAATGTATTATTTTTGTATTTTTTCATTGACTTTAAAATATGTTTTATATATATATATTTATTTTTTACGTGGCATTAATTTGAGCTATTCTCCAGTGTGGACGCCTGAAAGGTGGCGCTTCTCCTCAAACTTCAGTGCCATACCATGTTTTGTTTTTGTTATTGTCAACAGTGCTGTGTGATTTTTTGGGGTTTAAAGCACTTTTGTTGCCACTTGCCTAAGTATTTATTTGCAGGATTTGCATGACCATTATATATATATTTAATTATATATGTATTTATGAATGAAATTATATATGTATGTATGTATGAATGAAATTAAATATATGTATATGTATATATGTATGTATGTTTGCATGCATGTATGCATGCATATATATAAATATATATAATTATTATATATATATATATATAAATTATATATATATATATATATATATTAGGGTTTTACCAAAACATATTTCGATACGTTTCTAAATAAAGGGGACCACAGAAAATGTCATTATTTGCTTTATTTGAACAAAAACCTTACGGTAGATTAAACATATGTTATTATTGCAACCGAAGAACAATTTTGTCCTTAAATAAAATAGTGAACCTACAAGACAACTTGTCTTTTAGTAGTAAGCAAGCAAACAAAGGCTCCTAATTTAGCTGCTGACATATGCAGTAACATATTGTGTCATTTTCTATTCTTTTATTTTGTTAAAATTATTAAGGACAAGTGGTAGAAAATGAATTATTAATCCACTTGTTCATTTACTGTTAATATTCAACATGTTGTATCTGCACTTCTGTTAAAATGTAATAATCACTTATTCTTCTGTTGTTTGGATACTTTACATTAATTTTGGATGATACCACAAATTTAGGTATTGATCCGATACCAAGTAGTTACAGGATCATACATTGGTCATATTCAAAGTCCTTATGTGTCCAGGGACATATTTCCTGAAAAAAGATTTTGTGACGATGAAAAATATTGATGTAATCATCGTAGTATCGACGAGGTATACTCTTGTACTTGGTATCAGTACAGTGGATGTTAAGTGTAAATCCACACATGGCATTTGTTTACATTAAGGAGTGCTAGCTTTTGTTAGCTGTTAGCTATTGTATCCTCCTATGATGTGTAGTGAAGCATGTTTAGCTATGAAGAAAAAAAAGGAACCAGTATTTTTCAAAGGGAGTATAGTACCGTTTTGATTCATTAGTACCGCGGTACTTTACTAGTACCGGTATACCGTACAACCCTAATATATATATATATATAAATTAGGTACCCACCCTTTTTCGACGCACAGCAAGGGCTCTGGGGTGGCAATTCTTGTTGCCCCCCGGCTCAGAGCCTGCATGTTGGAGTTCAACCCAGTGGACGAGAGGGTAGCTTCCCTCCGCCTTCGGGTGGGGGGACGGGTTCTGACTGTTGTTTGCGCGTACGCGCCAAACAGCAGCTCAGAGTACCCACCCTTTTTGGATTCACTCAAGGGAGTACTTGAGGGTGCTCCCCCGGGTGATTCCCTCGTTCTACTGGGGGACTTCAACACTCATGTTGGCAACGACAGTGAAACCTGGAGAGGCGTGATTGGGAAGAATGGCCGCCCGGATCTGAACCCGAGTGTTGTTTTGTTATTGGAGTTTTGTGCCCGTCACAGATTGTCCATAACGAACACCATGTTCAAACATAAGGGTGTCCATATGTGCACTTGGCACCAGGACACCCTAGGCCGCAGTTCCATGATCGACTTTGTAGTTGTGTCATCGGATTTGCGGCCTCATGTTTTGGACACTTGGGTGAAGAGAGGGGCGGAGCTTTCTACCGATCACCACCTGGTGGTGAGTTGGCTGCGATGGTGGGGGAGGATGCCGGACAGACCTGGCAGGCCCAAACGCATTGTGAGGGTTTGCTGGGAACGTCTGGCAGAGTCTCCTGTCAGAGAGAGTTTCACTTCCCACCTCCGGAAGAACTTTGAACATGTCACGAGGGAGGTGCTGGACATTGAGTCCGAGTGGACC
>NC_084563.2:13999598-14069598 GCF_033978685.3 Nerophis lumbriciformis | reverse complement strand
TATTTATTATTAGATGTGTTACTATTTAGTGTTACTATTTATTATTATATATTTAATTATTTCAAACTCTATATTGAGGTTGTGGCGTGAATAGCAAAATATAGCCAAGCTAATACAACAGAAAAAATTAGTTTATTGAAATTTTAAAAAGTTGTGTATTTCAAATAATAACAAAACATAGTTTTTAATTCATTATTGTTTTTTATATAATATTTATTATATTATTTATTATTATTATATGTGTTACTATATTTTTCTATTATTATTATATATTTCTTTCTTTCAAACGCTGAAGTATATTGAGGAACTGGCGTGAATAATATTATAGCCAAGCTAATACAACAGAAAAAACAGAAGACAAAAATCATACAAAACACAGGAAAATGGTGTTTCAAATTAAAACCAAAGGAAATAAGTAACATAACAAAAGCATTGAAATAAATGAATTAATAAGAACTACTATGAGAAGTGAATCACAATTCAGTAACATGAACTGGAAAATAGGGAACATGCTGTAAACCAAGGGTGTCCAAGGTGTGGCCCGGGGGGCATTTGTGGCCCGCAGATAGTTTTTTTTTTGGCCTGTGATGTCTTCTACAGAAGAAATAAGCACGTTTTTATATTAAAAATCAAGCAAAAAAAATCAAAGGAAAAATTAAACCAGTCCAATTTCCTCCAAAAATGTGACCTGACAACCAAAATGTCCGTTGACCTGTGCGTCTTCTATAAGGTTTTTGATGAACATAAGTACACATTTTGAGTATGCTAAAGTCGTAATAAGATGGACTAAAAAAGAAACATTTAATAAAATTACATTGTATTGGTTTTTGTTACGTTTCGCAGAGACAGCAGGCAAGGGGCGAAAAGACGGCCTCTTTGGTAGGGAAACGCAGGTAACACAAAAACAAAGACGTGCAGCTGGGAAGTGCACAAGGGCAAACAGGCGTGTGACGCATACATGAAGGTACAATGGTGGGGTAGAAACTTATCCAGTCCCGAAAAGCTTCCTTATTCGCAACCAGGGACGTGGACCAGAGGAGTGTTGGCAAACAGGATGTAGAACGTAAAATAAATGTGTTGGACAGGAAATAATACAAAGTAATGACTGTCATGTGTTTTTTGGGGATCTTGACTGTACCAAAAAGTACATAGTGGCCCCCACAGCCCTCAACTTTTCTGTCTGCGGGCCTTGCTGGAAAAAGTTTGGACAGCCCTGATATTGACACGTTGCCTAATTCACAAGTTTAGTTACTTTTTGACACTGCGTTCCTAATAATAACACATGTGATCTCAAATAACACAAGTATCAAGAGTAGCGATATTTTGATTTGAAAACAGATCCGGTATCGGCAGTATCAATGTTTCAGTATCGATCCTTTTGGTGAGGATTCCGAAAACCCGGGAGGGAGAAGGCAACTCACAGGCGTTATTTGGTGTGTTCTTGATGAAAGCCGAGAACTTTGCGAAAATGTCAGCGCCCACGTCAAAGGATTCCTTGTTCAGCGGGCTGAGGTGAGGATACCTGGAGAAGGACCACATCTTGGTTTTAACACACTCACACTGAAACTGTCATCCCCAGTACAAGACCCGTACCATAACCAATGTTTGTTATTGTGGTTTATTTTATTTTTTTAATTTATGTATATTTTATTTAATTTTTAAAATTATGTTTTATTTGTATTATTGTGCTTTTTTTTCTTCCTTTTTTTTAATATAATTAAATTTTTTTTGTTGAATTTTATAAACTTTTATTTATAAATTGCAACATTTACAAACAATTGAGAAATAATCATAATCAAAATAAGTACAAAAACAGTACAAAACAGCGCCAGGGGGTTGTAAACTCAATAAAGTAACTAAAATAGAATTATATATATATATATATATATATATATATATATATATATATATATATATATATATATATATATCAAAGTGCAAAGCCATAGGCTCACACAAGTTCAGTAAATAATTGAAATTTGGAACACAGCATCATCGTTTTCATAGCTTTTTGGTCCTTTATTATTCTGCTTTTTTTTATTTTTATTTACATTTAAATTTTATTTTTTTTAAATTTTAGAAACCTTTATTTATAAATTTCAACATTTACAAACAGTTGAGAAATAATAATCAAAGCAAGTATAAAAACAGTACAAAAACAGTGCAGAACAGCGCTAGGGGGTTGTAAATTCAAAGTAACTAAAATAGAATGCAAAACATTATATATATATATATATATTAATATATATTAATATATATATATATATATATTAATATATATATATAATATATATATATATATATATATATATATATATATATATATATATATATATATATATATATATATATATATATATATATATATATATATATATATATATATATATATACAGGCACGTGCACACATAGGGCCCTATGGGTGCTTGAGCCCCTGCCCTTTTTTGCCTCGTCTTAAAAAGTGCCCTCTGCCTGTGTGTGTGTGTGTTTTCTTTTTCTTTAAATAACATTAATAAATTCCTGTCAGGGATGTAAAAAAAAAAACAGCGTTACAAAAACTCCACGTTTTCTTGTAATACCGGGTTGTTTGAGCCTGCCGCTTCCGCCAGAGAGAGAGAGAGAGGGCGAGTGAGTGAGTAAGTGAGAGGAGAGAGCCAAGTTACTGCGCCCCTGAGGAGACCTGACAGTGGAGCAACTTGAACCTGTGAGTTATGGTCTAGTCGCCGTCCACTTATTCAGCATCTAATATGGGTAATATTTCAGAAAAACGCTGTATTATTCTATTATTCAATATGTCAGCTTCTGTTTTTGCCGGACGTCGGAGCACGGCGCATCAATTGAGCACGGCACATCAATTCCGCACAGAGCAGAGCGGATCGTGCGGGACAGGAAGTAGTGTACAAAATACATAATAAAACACTGGGTTAATTTTCAAAATAAAATGCACTGTGTTTACGGCGGATCACATTTCTCTCACAGTAGAGGTTTAGATATAAAGTTTATTGTGACTTTGCTATTACTGTGTGGGTTAACAAAATAATATTAATAATAATGATAATAATAACAATAATAATAATAATAAGAATGATAATGATAATAATAATTAATAATAATAATAATAATAATAATAGTTATTATTGTTATTATTAATAATAATAATAATTTCAGCATTCTGGGGATATAAGATGTAGGTTATCTGTTAGGAATATTACCATCTGTATTTAAACTTGATTCATGTTGATTATGCCTGCAGCACAATGCCAAAAAAAGAAAGGATACAGAAAAGGAAGGAGAAGGAGCGCCAGGAAGCAGCTAAGGGTAGCAGACCTCTTAATGCATGGCTAAAACCAAGTACTAGCACCATGGAAGCCCTGAATTTACATTGAGGAGCATATTTGGGTATGGGTGGCCTCCATCCTACAGCCCTCTACTGGCCCCTGGTCCATATTTTTGGGCCTGTATTTCGTTTCAGTTGTTTAGTCTGAGCATTAAGTGAGAAAGACCATAAGTTACAACTTGATGGTGTTTTCATCAAGTTAAGGGAAGAAGGACAGATTTTCACATTGAAGTTTTTTCCATTTGGGTATTTATTTATGTATTTTTTTTCAAAGTTCATGTTGCACTGTTCAATGTTCAATATTAAAGTGCTTATCTTTAACAAAAAATAGCCTAATAATAAACCAGTGTTTTGTTGCTTTTCATGTCTTCCAAGCCTATGATAATGTGAATTAACTCATTATGACAATAATTTGTTGACACAAAAGAAATGGCAAACACTTTTACCTACAAAGGACACACAGCTAAGTAGTTAGCTTCCTATTAGCAAATTTAATTTTACATTAATTTCCATATTGTGTAAAGGACCAAAAAAAAATTTCCTGCCCTTTTCTGACTTTGAGCCCCTGCCCCTCTATAATCATGTGCACGTCCCTGTATATATATATATATATATATATATATATATATATATATATATATATATATATATATATATATATATATATATATATATATATATATATATATAACAAAAAAACAAAGTGCAAAGCCATAGGCTCACTCAATTTCAGTAAATAATCCACATTTGGAACACAGCATCATAGTTTTCACAGCTTTTTGGTTGTTAGATGGAGAAAGTGTTTTAAAGTACAGTTCTAATTCTTTTTTAAAGGCACAAAAAACAGGTCGGGTATTGACAAACTTACATTTATGAATACAAAACTTAGCCAATAGTTTTTATTATTGTGCTTGGCAATAGTGAATGAAACGCGGTGACGTCACACTTCCGGTTGACGCAATTGACGCGGCCCCTTTGAATCCCGTTGCCACCTGTCAATCATCCTCATCCCAAACACTGTTGTTGCTGTGCTCGGTTTGGCGTTTTTATGACCAACTTTATCCAACTAGGAACAAACCTGCTCACCGGACACCCTCTTCATCTTTTATTTAGACCCTTTGTCAGCCGTGAGTCAACATTTTCCTTCATTATGTGTTAAATGGCGGCAGCGTCCATCCAAAGTCAATATAATGCTACATGCTACCTTAACTTTCGTATTTATACCCTAAATGAGGGTCTGATTTACGGTTACGTGATAGCCGAACATTTTACCAAGATGTTTAAAGTTGAAAAGACCTCCAAGTTTTCTTTTTAGTTGGTCCATTTTGTTGTTAGAGCCCTCCTGTAAATGACGCAGATTTGGCATTGCAGTTCGTAATTGTCCTCAAACAAATAAAAGCACAAACCTGTTGCTTCAACATGAAAGTCATAACTTCATTAAAACTTGGTTTAATGCCAATTGATGGAATTAATAGATGTATAAAGTTCACTTCTGATTTCTGAATTGAGAATTTTTACATTACATTGCATAGCTAATGAGATGTGTATGTATCAAGTGATGTACCGGTATATAACAGATTTGATTTATTGAATGCATGTTTATTTTTGATACTGCTCTGTGAAATGTGGCCATAATTTTGTAATGTACCTAAACTTAGACAAACTTTATTGATTCACAAGGGAAATTGTTCCACACAGTAGCTCAGTTACAAAGGATGGAAAGGGTAATGCAGGTATAAAGTAGACTCTAAATGTACCATAGTAGCTATATAAAATATAACATATATGTAATATTTACATATTATATATACAGTATGTAATCCATCCATCCATTTTCTACCGCTTGTCCCATTCGGGGTTGGGGGGGGGTGCTGGACCCTGAAACTCCGTCGGCTTCGCTGGGCCTGAGCTCATCTAAGATGGACTGATGCAAAGTGGAAAAGTGTTCTGTGGTCTAACGAATCCACATTTCAAATTGTTTTTGGAAACTGTGGACGTTGTGTCCTCTGGACCAAAGAGGAAACGAACCATCCGGATTGTTATAGGCGCAAAGTTGAAAAGCCAGCATCTGTGATGGTATGGGGGTGTATTAGTGCCCAAGACATGGGTAACTTACACATCTGTGAAGGCACTATTAATGCTGAAAGGTACATACAGGTTTTGGAGCAACATATGTTGCCATCCAAGCAACGTTACAATGGACGCCCCTGCTTATTTCAGCAAGACAATGCCAAGCCACGTGTTACATCAACGTGTCTTCATAGTAAAAGAGTGCGGGTACTAGACTGGCCTGCCTGTAGTCCAGACCTGTCTCCCATTGAAAATGTGTGGCGCATTATGAAGCCTAAAATACCACAACGGACTGTTGAACAACTTAAGCTGTACATCAAGCAAGAATGGGAAATAATTCCACCTGAGAAGCTTAAAAAATGTGTCTCCTCAGTTCCCAAACGTTTACTGAGTGTTGTTAAAAGGAAAGGCCATGTAACACAGTGGTGAACATGCCCTTTCCCAACTACTTTGGCACGTGTTGCAGCCATGAAATTCTAAGTTTATTATTATTTGCAAAAAAAAAATAAAGTTCATGAGTTTGAACATCAAATATCTTGTCTTTGTAGTGCATTCAAATGAATATGGGTTGAAAAGGATTTGCAAATCATTATATTCCGTTTATATTTACATCTAATACAATTTCCCAACTCATATGGAAACGGGGTTTGTACATTATAAACAAAGAAGCGGTCAGGTAATGGACAGATATCATCTATTGCTGTATGGCGAGTGATTATACAGCTTGATGGAGTGCGGAATGAAGGAGTTCTGTGGGATCAAAGCTGGAGGAGCCTGTTGGAGTATGAGCTCTGCTGTCCCTCAATTGTCTGGTGGAGTGGGTGGGCAGGATTGTCCATGATGGCGAGAATCATGGAATCATTTGTTTTGATATTGCTGTGTAAAATGTGGCAATGATTGTTGAACAATTTCATTATTTTGTTGACTGTTATCTAAGTATATTTGAGTGCTAATTTGAGTTTTTGAACCTGTTTAGGTCAGATTTTTCTCTTTGGAGATTTTCTTCTGAAAAGGATGGCGAACTACCTACGCACCACTTCGCGGTAGGAGATATTACCTTCTTTTTTTTTCTCCCTTCTTTGGATCTACTATACTTTTTCCCTTCCACTTTTGAACTCTGGACTCAGCAACTTGAATACTGAATTGTCAACTGTTTATTTATTGTATGTTTGTATTAAAAATCTCTTAATATTTTAATATACAGTACAGGCCAAAAGTTTAGACACACCTTCTCATTTCAATACGTTTTCTTTGTTTTCATGACTATTTACATTGTAGATTGTCACTGAAGGCATCAAAACTATGACACCTGTGAAGTGAAAACCATTTCAGGTGACTACTTCTTGGAGCTCATCGAGAGAATGCCAAGAGTCTGCAAAGTAGTAATCGGAGCAAAGGGTGGCTATTTTGAAGAAACTAGAATATACAACTTGTTTTTAGTTATTTCACCTTTTTTTGTTAAGTGCATAACTCCTCATGTGTTCATTCATAGTTTTGATGCCTTCAGTGACAATCTACAATGTAAATAGTCTTGAAAATAAAGAACACGCATTGAATGAGAAGGTGTGTCCAAACTTTTGGCCTGTACTGTATACACATATTTAATATACACTGTTATTCACACCTTAGGCTCCATAGTGTACCTATTTCTGGCTACTAATAAGTGACATAATATTCACTGGTCTCAACAGTCAGCCCGAGCGTGTTACATGTACAACTGCACTGTAATATGCTGAGAGTACTTTATTTGTTGACTATTTTGACATGAGAATGCACTGAGTAAAACAACGGCGGAGTCTCCCTGCACTGAAGGGTTTCCCCTACAAAATGATAGAATTGGCTGTAATATGCATGGCAGACCAGCAGGTGGTGATGTAACAAAAACATCAACAAGCACATTGTCTTTTGTTGTTGTTGAGGAAATCAGTCTTATTTTATTTTTAAAAACAACCTCTGTTATTTGGTCAGTTAGTCATATACAACAATTTTAAGCGATTTTGACCACACTTCATTTAGGGCTGGTGTACGAAATAAGTAATAAATCAAATGTGTAACTCAAATATTCTACTCATGTAAAAGTGTTATATTTTTGAGTCCAGCATCAGTAAAGTACCTGTCTGAAAAGCAAAATTAAAAAGGCACCAATTTAAAGTACGCTCAGATCAAATGGTTGATTTTAATATACCGTATTTTCCGGACCATAGGGCGCACCGGATTATAAGGCACACTGCCGGTGAATGGTCTATTTAAAAAAAATATATATATTTTTTCATATGTAAGGCGCACCGGATTACAGGGCGCATTAAAGGAGTCATATTATTATAATTTATTTCTAAATGTAAAACACTTCCTTGTGGTCTACATAACATGTAATGGTGGTTCTTTGGTCAAAATGTTGCATAGATTGTTTTACAGATCATCTTCAAGTCGCTTTCTGAGAGTCGCTTCCAGATGCGCCGTTTTGTGGGCGGTCTTATTTACGTGGCTCACCTTCGGCAGCGTCTTCTCCCCGTCATCTTTGTTGTAGCGGTGTAGCGTGCAAGGACGGGGGTGGAAAAAGTGTCAAAAGATGGAGCTAACTGTTTTAATGACATTCAGACTTTACTTCATACTTCAATCAATAACGGTGCAGCATCTCCTCATCCGGAAACACCGGAAATGTGTCCCGTGAAAAACCGTCCGACCGGAACTCTAATAACTAAAGTTCCTTGGGTGAATAATTTAAAATCACTACACCGGTATGTTTTAGCGCTTTCATGGCGAGTTTGCTGACAGATATAAGAATTTGACACTACTTTATATTAGAAATGGCAACAGCGGAGGAAGAATGTCACGTAACAAGAAAATAGAGAAAAAGAAGAAACTTATCGAATACGGTGTCGGCACGGACTACAAAAGTGGACTTTCACAATTTTTCAGGATTTATGCAGATCCCAAATACACATCAGCAGGTACTAGAAGGTAAGAAAAGTTGCTTTTGCATAATATTGCGAAGAAAATGCCAGATATGTCTTACCTTATACACACACCCTAATACAACACATATGTTGAAGCACATCAAACGGTGTAGCCTACATTTATCTCTTATGTTTGACTGCTATCTACTGGTCGCACTTATCATTACACTATGTACCAAATAAAATTGCTTCGAGGTGGGTGAACTCCACCAGACTTATTCCTTACATTAAGCGCACCGAATTATAAGGCGCACTGTCGAGTTTTGAGAAAAAAAGGGATTTTAATAGCGCCTTATAGTGTGGAAAATACGGTACTACGCTACACTAGAATGCTATAGTAACAGAAAAAAAATTATTGCAAAATTGTATATTTTTTTTAACTTTTTTTTTTTCAAAGTATATACAGTGGTACCTGAACTTAAGATTGCCCCAAATCAAGGAAGTTTTGAGCTGTCGCTCCACTAATAATGCTTTAGATTGCATTACAAGCATCCCCACCATTAGTTGGCGTAGCAAATGTCTGTGAACCTGTGAGATTCGCCCAAAACATCCAATCTTACGCTCTAGCATTAACTTATGAGTAGAGATCAACATAACTTTTGTTTTTCCATCCATGGGAAAGTAGAAAGTGAGTCTGAAGGGCAGTGCTGAGAAGAAGTGGATGATATTCGTTGAATTAAGGAAAGAAATCATCAACAAAAATTTGAGGGTATTACTGCGAGCTTGCGCCATCCTGAAGCAGAATGGAGTCTAATACCAAACAAGGATGTTAAAAAAAATCTCTACAATGGACATTTATCCATGAAAATAGGGTATAGCTACTGATGGTGTTTGTGACAGACAAACAGTTCGAAGGAGAAACCATAGAAGTCCATTCTCCAAGGCAAATGATGTACATTACATTACTTCATAAAACTATTGTAGTTGTTAGTATTGTTTTAGCCTTATGGCAAAATCTAGAACATTTATAGCTGGGCAAAATATGGTCCGCAAGCTTTTCAATCCAGATGTTTCCAAATGGTGGGCGGGGTTTGTTTCTAGCACAGCCAGCCTGGGGACAGACTATGAAGCAGATTTCTACAACAAAGTTCTGCAGAAAAGTAATTATTATTTCAGATTGTAATTGTTTTTTTACCCTTTGCGTTCATGTTTCGCCGTGCTTGTTGCGTTTTGCTTGATTGTAAAAGATGTCAATCTAGGAGGTGGTCTAAGGAATAAATACTCAGTATTTTTTATTGTTCATAGATAATCTTGTAAATCCCACAATCTTCATGTGCATTCTGGTTGTCTTATTCAGTACAAAAAAAGTATGTGTTTTTAGGTGGTCTGATCAGTCATTATTGTTTGTTTTGGTGTGTCTGAACAAAGTTTTTACATATATATATATATATATATACATATATATATATATATATATATATATATATATATATATATATATATATATATATATATACTGTGTACATGTATATATAACTGATGCTTAGTCTGGACACATCCTCAGTGACCTCTTGGATTCACCGGGCGTTTCGGGTCTCTCAACTGGTCATACGCCCTCCTCCAAGCGACCCAACCGGGGGTGATCAAATCCCCCGGCTTGTGTCCAGACGGCTCGCTAGCTACCATGACTCCAAGGATCTCCTCTTTTGAGCCACAACCATCTCGAGGCCCTTTCCGCCGCTTCGGTGGTACTGCGGATGGCTCTCCTCTTTCTCTCTCCATCGATGCCCAAACTGCTGAAGGCTCTGACCAAGGAATGGGCTGCAAATCCTCTACATCCAACCTCCACAGGGAAACACCTTGCTCTCCAACCAGCCTGCTGACAGTCGCTGACCAGTCCTGCATACTTGGAGAGCTTCCTCTCGAAGGCTTCTTCCAGGCGATCTTCCCACGGGACTGTCAGCTCCAGCAGCACAGCTTGTTTGGTGGACTCAGACACAAGGACAATGTCTGGTCGCAGGGTGGTGACTGCGATATGGCTGGGGAACTTCAGCTGGTTTTCAAGGTCCACCAACAACTGCCAGTCTTTTGCAGACGTCAGGATGCCTGCTGATGTTTTCCTAGCAGGAGTTGGCGTGTCCCCAGCTCTGACAAAGGCGATGGTTTTCTTGGAGGGGTGGAACTGTTTTGCCCATGCCAGTCCTGTGCTAATGGCTTCAGCGATGGTCTTCAGGACTTGGTCATGCCTCCACCTGTACCTTCCATCTCCAAGTGCCTTTGTACAGCAACTGAGGATGTGTTCCAGGGTTCCTCGCTTGGAGCACAGTGGGCATGCTGATGTCTCTGCTATGCCCCATGTGTGCAGGTTTGAAGGGCTTGGGAGCACATCATATACTGCCTGGATGAGAAATTTAATGCGTTGCGGCTCGGCTTTCCAAAGCTCAGCCCAGGTCACTCTCCTCTCAACCGCATTCTCCCATCTTGTCCAAGCTCCCTGTTGCTTCATTCCAACAGCCTTGCAGGTTCTTGTCTCCTCCACTGCCGCTCTCACCTCATCCTGAACAAGACGTCGGCCTTCCTTCCCCCTAGTGTTCAGTTGGGGAGTTGGAAAGGACCCTAGCCCAGCTCGACCCCGTGTAACTGCTCCAACCAGGCTCCTGTGTCGCAGCCTTGCATCTGCCTCTTGAACTGCTTCCTCTGCCCTCCATTTCCTGCCAGTCCTCACTTGGATCCCTGCTTTGGCCACCTTCGGATCACTTGAGTCCCTGTACTGTACCACTTCTCTGGCTCTAGTTACCTTAAATTCCTCCTCCAAGGATTTGAAAGGCAACTGCAGTTTGTTGCTGTTCCCGTAGAGTGCAATGCTACTCAGGCTCTTAGGTAGTCCCAGCCATCTCCGGAGGTGGTTGCTGACCCTCCGCTCTATGATCTCAACTGTCGAGATGGGGAACGAGTAGATGAGGAGGGGCCACAGGATCCTGGGAAGAATGCCATGCTGGTAAATCCAGGCTTTAAACTTCCCAGGTAAGCCTGACTTGTCCACGGATTTCAGCCAGCCATCCAACTCAGCGCATGTCGACTGGATGGATGTTGTGTCTCTCAAAGAGCAGTCAAAAACCTTGCCCAAGCTCTTGACTGGCTTCTCTGAGATAGTTGGAATGGCCGTGCCTGAGATGTTAAACCGGAACTTGTCCTCCACCTTACCCTTCTTCAGCACCATTGATCTGGATTTGGCGGGTTTGAAACGCATTCGGGCCCACTCCACCAACTCTTCAAGTCCCTTCAGAATCCAACGGCAGCCTGGGACTGATTCTGTCATGACTGTGAGGTCATCCATGAATGCCCTGATGGGTGGTTGCCTTTGTCCGGAATTTGTGCGGGGCCCTCTACACTCTGGCTCAGCAGACTTGGTGAGCATGTTCATGGCTAGTGAGAACAGTGTCACAGAGATAGTACACCCTGTGATAATACCAATCTCCACTTTGTGCCAACTGGATGTTGTTGGTCCGGAAGAGACCCTCATCCTGAAATTGCTGTAGTAATCAGCAATGAGGTCTCTACACCTGCTGGGTACATGATGTTTCATCAGAGTGAGTTGAACAAGCTTGTGCGGAATGGAGCCGAATGCGTTTGCCAGGTCAAGCCACAGTACTGATAGGTTGCCCTTGTTCTCTCGAGCCTCCCGAATGAGCTGCGTCACCACACCGGTATGCTCCATACATCCTGACATTCCTGAAATGCCGCCTTTCTGGACAGATGTATCGATGTAGGTATTCTTTGCCAGGTAGGTACACAGTCGTTTGGAAACGGCGCTGAAGAAGACCTTTGCCTCAACACACAGCAGGGAGATGATGCGGAACTGGTCCAGCTGAGTGGAGTTTTCCTCCTTTGGGATCCATACCCCTTCCGCCACTCGCCATTGCTCAGGGATCCTCCCCCTTCTCCAGAAGACTCGCAGGATTTTCCACAGACGCTGCAGGAGTTTGGGACAGTTCTTATACACTTTGTATGAAGTGCCACTCGGTCCCGGTGTAGAGCTTGCCCTGGCTCTGCGGACAACCTCCCTGACTTCCTTTAGCTGCAGCTCCGACATGTCAAACTGCATTTCTGGTTCAGGGGGGTCTATGAGGTTGTTACACTCTCCCAACTCCTGCTCTCTTGCAGGATCACTGTACGTTTGCTTCAGATGTTGATCTATGTCTTCCTGTGAGGAGGCCAGTTTGCCACTGCACTTCTGTCCCAGCAAATCCTTCGTGAACTTGAAGGGGTTAGCAATGAAAGCAGCACGTTTGCGTGCCCTCTCGCGTCGCCGCCTCCGATGCCACTCTGCCCGACGGAGAATTCTGATCTTTTTCCGAAGGATGCACATCAGCTGGGCCAGGCCAGTGCGTTCCTCATGTCCTGCCGCCTTGTACTGGAACTTCAGCGCTTTCATCTCCTGCCTGATGTTGTGGATCCTTACAGCTCTGTGGTTCTTTGAGTACGTGGTTCCGGAGCTTCTCTTCTCCTCCTCGCCGAACCGTTCAGCTGCAATGCTGACAATGATTGTTGTCATAGCTTGTAGCTTCCCGTCGGCTTCTCCCTTCGCCGTTGCCTCCAGAATTTGGTCGACATCGTCATCGAGTTGCTTCCAGAGTGAGGTCATGCTAGCTGCAGGCCACTTGATCCGCCTCTGTTCAGACTTGATACTCGAGGGATTAGTTTGCAACACATGGAGGTTCTGGGCACTATGGGGTGACTCCGGGCCTGGCACCTCCTGCGTCTCACCAGGTGTAACACCTGTGCGTTGTGTTGCTTCTGCTCCCATCAGGCACTTCTTCCTCGCTTGGTGGATCTTTAAGCCATGGATGTTCTTGCAGACTTTACCGCATGTACACTGCGCGCTCATAGTCGTTTGTCCGTTGCCTAGGTCTGTTAACGTTAAGTCCGTCCGACTGGGGTGCTCATCCTCCCCCCCTCTCGGGCTCCCCTGGGGGTATTTTTCCTTTAGGTTCATCGTAGCTTAGTTGGGTTCCTCCTCACAGAGGATGCAAATTGGGTTGCCAACCCTTTCTGCCCCGGTTGCCGTCTCTCCGGGCTGTCACTGACTCTCCAGTAGTCACCACACTCTTCATGGTTGTCATCCAGTCTTTCCTGGCTGTCACTGATCGCTCAGGGTATTCGCTGTGTACATACATCTACTGATGCTTAGTCTGGACACATCCTCAGTGAGCATGTACAATACTCAATACTTGGTTGGAGCTCCTTTTGCCTCAATTACTGCGTTAATGCGGCGTGGCATGGAGTCGATGAGTTTCTGGCACTGCTCAGGTTTTATGAGAGCCCAGGTTGCTCTGATAGTGGCCTTCAACTCTTCTGCGTTTTTGGGTCTGGCATTCTGCATCTTCCTTTTCACAATACCCCACAGATTTTCTATGGGGCTAAGGTCAGGGGAGTTGGCGGGCCAATTTAGAACAGAAATACCATGGTCCGTAAACCAGGCATGGGTAGATTTTGCGCTGTGTGCAGGCGCCAAGTCCTGTTGGAACTTGAAATCTCCATCTCCATAGAGCAGGTCAGCAGCAGGAAGCATGAAGTGCTCTAAAACTTGCTGGTAGACGGCTGCGTTGACCCTGGATCTCAGGGGTATTGTGAAAAGGAAGATGCAGAATGCCAGACCCAAAAACGCAGAAGAGTTGAAGGCCACTATCAGAGCAACCTGGGCTCTCATAACACCTGAGCAGTGCCAGAAACTCATCGACTCCATGCCACGCCGCATTAACGCAGTAATTGAGGCAAAAGGAGCTCCAACCAAGTGTTGAGTATTGCACATGCTCATATTTTTCATTTTCATACTTTTCAGTTGGCCAACATTTCTAAAAATCCCTTTTTTGTATTAGTCTTAAGTAATATTCTAATTTTGTGACACACGGAATTTTGGATTTCATTTGTTGCCACTTCAAATCATCAAAATTAAATGAAATAAACATTTGAATGCATCAGTCTGTGTGCAATGAATAAATATAATGTACAAGTTACACCTTTTGAATGCAATTACTGAAATAAATCAAGTTTTTCAAATTATTCTAATTTACTGGCTTTTACCTGTATGTATGTATGTATGTATGTATGTATGTATGTATGTATGTATATATATATATATATATATATATATATATATGTATATGTATATATATATATATATATATATATATATATATATATATATACAGGGACCCCCCAGATATAAGTTTTTCTCTCTCAATGTGGCCCTGAGTCAAAATAATTGCCCAGGTCTGATTTATAGTAATGTCTAATATTGTACACTGGCCATGTCAAATAAACAAATAAAATATTTCTTAACGAAAAGTTAGTTTTTATAAAAAAAAAAAAAAAGGCATGTTGCATATTAAAATTGGTCCATGCACAAATTAAAATTATTTAAAAAAATGTTCAATGTTAATTTGCGACACGAATGTTCTGAGTTAAGAACTCGGTCACAGAACTAAATAAACCCTTCCTAACATAAAACAGATGAGGCCGAACATTTTTTTATTTTGTCACATTTTCTAATTTATTTATTTTGCCTTTAGAGAACCTTTATTTTTTTTATGATGTTACTTCCTGTGAGGAAGACTGGAATTGAAAGAGCCCTGTATTGATTCAAGGTTTTTGCACCATGTCCGTACTCTTTCGGACCTGATATTTCTACGATAATTCCACATCTGTCTGGTGAGAGAAACAAACTCCTCGAAAAAGATGACTTACGACCGTGATTCCCCAATCTGTGCCGGAAGACATCATCTGTCCGCACATGCGCGAAGACTACATCTCTTCCTGTCAACTTGTCGTACGGCAGTTATGTTCGTGCACACCGTTACTGTTGCTATGGTTTTCTTTTTATTTAAAAAAAATGTCATGTCAAAGATTACACACAAAACAAACTTTCCTCAGAAATGTAGTATTTTGAAACTGTACAATGTTCTCAGAAGCCTTAACAGCACGGGACGTCACAAATTCTCACTGGCACTCATCGAAGGCGGACGCTCCCCTTTCCCTCTTCCTTAAATCTCCTGCTTGTTTCTTTGTTTTGCTTTGTTTAACTTTCTTGTTGCTTCTTTTTGCACCTCTCTCTAAAATAAAAACAATGGAATTGATCCACTGGCCTCAACGAAATTGACAAGATCTCGGGTTTAGGTGAACCTTCCTGTCCTTACGGAACTGGCGACCCTTTCAGTCGAGCTCGTTTAAGACATCAACCTTTTCGGAATCATAATAACGGGACGTCTGCTGATTGGCGTAAGCGTTGCTCTGGTGAATCGACAAATTGGAAGATGCGGAGGATGCGGGCAGAACTGTGAGCTTGGACTTTTGCAATTTTGGACTACATTGCAAATTTCAAAACCTCTTGGAGATGCAGGCTGCTCCGATGGTGGCGTATGATCAGAGGTGGGTAGTAACGCGCTACATTTACTTTGTTACATCTACTTGAGTAACTTTTGGGATAAATTGTACTTCTAAGAGTAGTTTTAATGCAACATACTTTTACTTTTACTTGAGTATATTTATAGAGAAGAAACGCTACTTTTACTCCGCTCCATTTATCTACATTCAGCTCGCTACTCGCTACTGATTTTTATCGATCTGTTAATGCACGCTTTGTTTGTTTTTGGTTTGTCAGACAGACCTTCAAAGTAGGATCTGTCGCATGCCTGCGTTTCACCAATCAAATGCAGTCACCGGTGACGTTTGACTCCGTTTCACCAATCAAACAGAGCCAGGCGGTCACATGATTAACAAGCTTAAGCTTACATTAAAACTCAACAAACCACATCGCGGTAAGTAACGTTAGTAGATATTTTGGCTGTCACCGTAGGCTGATGTTAGCTTCCCTGCTATGAATCACTGTCAAATGTACAAACCCCGTTTCCATATGAGTTGGGAAATTGTGTTAAATGTAAATATAAACGGAATACAATGATTTGCAAATCATTTTCAACCCATATTCAGTTGAATATGCTACAAAGACAACATATTTGATGTTCAAACTGATAAACATGTTTTTTTTTTGCAAATAATCATTAACTTTAGAATTTGATGCCAGCAACACGTGACAAAGAAGTTGGGAAAGGTGGCAATAAATACTGATAAAGTTGAGGAATGCTCATCAAACACTTATTTGGAACATCCCACAGGTGAACAGGCAAATTGGGAACAGGTGGGTGCCATGATTGGGTATAAGAGTAGATTCCATGAAATGCTCAGTCATTCACAAACAAGGATGGGGCGAGGGTCACTTTGTCAACAAATGCGTGAGCAAATTGTTGAACAGTTTAAGAAAATCCTTTCTCAACCAGCTATTGCAAGGAATTGAGGGATTCCACCATCTACAGTCCGTAATATCATCAAAGGGTTCAGAGAATCTGGAGAAATCACAGCACGTAAGCAGCTAAGCCCGTGATCTTCGATCCCTCAGGCTGTACTGCATAAACAAGCGACATCAGTGTGTGAAGGATATCACCACATGGGCTCAGGAACACTTCAGAAACCCACTGTCAGTAACTACAGTTGGTCGCTACATCTGTAAGTGCAAGTTAAAACTCTCCTATGCAAGGCGAAAACCGTTTATCAACAACACCCAGAAACGTTATCGGCTTCGCTGGGCCTGAGCTCATCTAAGATGGACTGATACAAAGTGGAAAAGTGTTCTGTGGTCTGACGAGTCCACATTTCAAATTGTTTTTGGAAACTGTGGACGTTGTGTCCTCCGGACCAAAGAGGAAAAGAACCATCCGGATTGTTATAGGCGCAAAGTTGAAAAGCCAGCATCTGTGATGGTATGGGGGTGTAGTAGTGCCCAAGACATGGGTAACTTACACATCTGTGAAGGCGCCATTAATGCTGAAAGGTTTGGAGCAACATATGTTGCCATCCAAGCAACGTTACCATGGACGCCCCTGCTTATTTCATCAAGACAATGCCAAGCCACATGTTACATCAACGTGGCTTCATAGTAAAAGAGTGCGGGTACTAGACTGGCCTGCCTGTAGTCCAGACCTGTCTCCCATTGAAAATGTGTGGCGCATTATGAAGCCTAAAATACCACAACGGAGACCCCCGAACTGTTGAACAACTTAAGCTGTACATCAAGCAATAATAGGAAAGAATTCCACCTGAGAAGCTTCAAAAATGTGTCTCCTCAGTTCCCAATTGTTTACTGAGTGTTGTTAAAAGGAAAGGCCATGTAACACAGTGGTGAACATGCCCTTTCCTAACTACTTTGGCACGTGTTGCAGCCATGAAATTCTAAGTTAATTATTATTTGCAAAAAAATAAAAAAATGTATGAGTTTGAACATCAAATATCTTGTCTTTGTAGTGCATTCAATTGAATATGGGTTGAAAAGGATTTGCAAATCATTGTATTCCATTTATATTTACATCTAACACAATTTCCCAACTCATATGGAAACGGGGTTTGTACATCGTGTGGGGACATTTATTAACGTACTGCAGCCTCATAGACACACACACACACACACACACACACACACACGCACAGTCGCGCGCACACACACACACACACACACACACACACACACGCATGCATAGAAACACCAATCAGTGTGTTCCCAGATGCAGCCCACACCTATCAGTTTATGGTTTGCGTAAAGGCTAACTTGTTATTTTCCTTTGTAATCTCTGCCTACTGAGCCTATGGTGCTGTTAAGTTATTGTGGCTCAGTTTGCCTTAATTTTTTTTATGTTAATGTATTAATATTTAATATATATTATTGTTTGCTCTTGAACGCATCATAATTATCCCCTCAACTTCCCCCAAAATGGATTAACTCGCTGGAATAAAAAAGACAATATAACATACATCCATAAACGTGGATGCATATGAAAAAGTGCAATATATTTATCTGTACAGTAACCTATTTATTTATTTATATCTGCACCTTATTGCTTTTTTATCCTGCACTACCATGAGCTAATGCAACGAAATTTCGTTCTTATCTGTACTGTAAAGTTCAAATTTGAATGACAATAAAAAGGAAGTCTAAGTCTAAGTTTTAGTTGCTTAAGAGATATTCCTGGCTCTGAATTTGCTCATTGCTATTTTTATGTTTTTGTGCATTATTTGTTGCCGTCGTCATTAAACGAACAGGTTACTCATCAGTTACTCAGTACTTGAGCAGTTTTTTCACAACATACTTTTTACTTTTACTCAAGTAAATATTTGGGTGACTACTCCTTACTTTTACTTGAGTAATACATCTCTAAAGTAACAGTACTCTACCCACCTCTGCGTATGATGAATTTGAGCACCAGAAATAGAGTGAAAAGTTAAAATGTATTTCCGCTCGCCCAAACACAAACATTCTAATCTGGATTGTTTTCCCTGGCTGCAAGTGACGTGACAAGGTTGTTGCTTTAAGACTCACCCAGAGGACAGTGCAGCGAAGACGCAACAAACTCCTTCCCTGTCTCTCATGGACACACACCTGTTGTTGACTTATGTTGGACAGACTGGTTGCATTTCTACGGTTGCAAGAGCACCGAGGTCACGGAACAGAGAACCGCTGCATGCTTACTACACCCATTAGGGCTGGGCGAAATGGATGAAAAAATATATCTCGGTATGTTTTTACTTAAACTCGATATTCGATATATATCTTCATATATTTTCCGGTGAAAGTATACATATAAAGATATTCATTTTTGAGTGAGATTCACTGAAATTGAAGTGAATGACAACTGTACTCTAAACAGTCAGTGGCACTTTTATTAACCCAGTTAGTCAAGATGGGTATTAACTAGGGATGTCCGATAATGGCTTTTTGCCGATATCCGATATTGTCCGACTCTTTAATTACCGATACCGATATCAACCGATACCGATATCAACCGATGCTGATATATACAGTCGTGGAATTAACACATTATTATGCCTAATTTGGACAACCAGGTATGGTGAAGACAAGGTCCTTTTTTAAAATATTAATCAAATCAAATAAGATAAATAAATTAAAAACATTTTCTTGAATAAAAAAGAAAGTAAAACAATATAAAAACAGTTGCATAGAAACTAGTAATTAATGAAAATGAGTAAAATTAACTGTTAAAGGTTAGTACTATTAGTGGACCAGCAGCACGCACAATCATGTGTGCTTACGGACTGTATCCCTTGCAGACTGTATTGATATATCCATCCATCCATTTTCTACCGCTTAATCCCTTCGGGGTTGTGGGGGGCGCTGGAGCCTATCTCAGATATATATTCATATATAATGTAGGAACCAGAATATTAATAACAGAAAAAAACAACCCTGTTGTGTGAATGAGTGTAAATGGGGGAGGGAGGTTTTTTGGGTTGGTGCACTAATTGTAAGTGTATCTTGTGTTTTTTATGTTGATTTAATAAAAAAAAACAAAAAAAACAAAACAAACAAAACCCGATACAGATAATAAAAAAAAACGATACCGATAATTTCCGATATTACATTTTAAAGCTTTTATCGGCCGATATTATCGGACATCCCTAGAAAATGAACTTTAAGTAGCACAGAATTACATAGCATAGAAAACATTTCTTTCTACGTACAATAAATAACATAGCTGTGCAAAAAATACAAAATGTATCAAACTCAGATAAAAAAAATACATTTGCAGAAAGACACTTTTTAATTCTCAGTGAACGATGTACAACACGTATGGTTCTGGTCAGCGCCAAGTAAGTGACTTGACTTAATTGTGCGGCTATAATCTTCCTCACTTTGGCATACATTTTTGGCAGCATTTCTCGTGCAAAATATGCCCGGCTTGGCAACTCCAGAACAGTTTTGATTTGGGTTTACATGGTGAACAACTCAAATTAATGTTTTATCCAGACGCATACATTTGTCCAAATGTGGCCAAGTAGATGCATTGTGGGTTTCCTGGACGTCGTCCAATATATATATTTTTTATATATATAAATTGCCCGCTTTAATATTCTCGTCGTCATTTGGGATGTGCGTGTCTGTTGTGATTTCCCTTCCTGTTTCGATGACCCGCCCTATGTTGCCTCTGATTGGCCTGTCCGTAAGGTTTTGCTCTAATCTCAACCAATCGTGACTCATCATAGTAAACCAACCAACCAATCATGGATGTTCTTACACGTGCAAGCACGTCTTGGAAGGAGGAAGGGGAGGGGTTTAGTAGCCCATGGAGTTTTGAGAGGGAGTGGGAAGTGGTGGAGAACAAGGAACACAACATAATAAGCGGTGTTTGGTCATTTTAACGTGAAATACATTTTATCACGATATTTTCTTAATATCTTGTTTAAAAATATATCGTTCAAACTCGATATAACGCCCAGCCCTAACACACATATGCATCCACGAAAAATACACACTTCCCCCACGCCTTCAACACTTTGCCCCACGTGGTATGACGGAATGCCAAGCAGTGCCCCTACTGGCTGGACGCTTTGGGCCGGATGTCAGCCCCCTGGCCCCTCGTCGAGTTGTATGTCGTAATATGTATGTGCTTTGCTAATTATAACTAAACATAAGTGAAATTGGATTGAAGGTTTGGGGAAGAAAAAAAATGTTTTTGTTTTCTTCATTTTTCTCAAGCTGCTGCATTTTGAAAACCCCTGCTTTCAACACCAACTTTAAGTGGAAGCATGGCGGAGACATATGCAAAACAATCTTGCCTTCCCTCACACTTTGTCCAAACGAACCGTTCAGAATTGTCACGGCTGGTTACACTAGGCCAGGGGTCGGCAACCCGCGGCTCTTTAGCGCCGCCCTGGTGGCTCTCTGGAGCTTTTTCAAACAATGCATGAAAACTTGAAAAAGATGAGGGGAAAAAAAATCTATTTTTGTTTTAATATGGTTTCTGTAGGAGGACAAACATGACACAAACCTCCATAATTGTTATAAAGCACACTGTTTATATTAAACATGCTTCACTGATTCGAGTATTTGGCTTGCGCCGTTTTGTCCTACTAATTTTGGCGGTCATTGAACTCACCGTAGTTTGTTTACATGTATAACTTTCTCCGACTTTCTAGGACGTGTTTTATGCCACTTCTTTTTCTGTCTCATTTTGTCCACCAAACTTTTAACGTTGTGCATGAATGCACAAAGGTGAGTTTTGTTGATGTTATTGACTTGTGTGGAGCGCTAATCAGACATATTTGGTCACTGCATGACTGCAAGCTAATCGATGCTAACATGCTATTTAGGCTAGCAATATGTACATATTGCATCATAATGCCTCATTTGTAGGTATATTTGAGGTCATTTAGTTTCCTTTAAGTCCTCTTAATTCAATTTATACGTCATGACTCACTATCTGTGGCTTTTATTTTTTTGCGGCTCCAGACAGATTTGTTTTTGTATTTTTGTCCAATATGGCTCTTTTAACATTTTGGGTTGCCGACCCCTGCACTAGGCCATGCCTTATTTTGAGTTTGTGTTCTTCTGTTTTTAGTGTTAGTTCCTGTCCTGCGCTCTTATTTTGGTGGCACTTCCTGTTGTGTTGTTTTTCCTGCGACGCTTGAGTCGCATGATGGTAATTACTGGCGTGTTCCCATGTCAATGTGCAGGTAAAAAAGTAATGTAATGACAAAAACAAACAAGATGAGTGTCGCTTAGAAGGACACAGAAGCATTGGGAAGGCTATGCAAAAACAAAACTAAAATGGACAGGATGCTGGAACACAGCAAAAACTCACGGCAGGAGGAAAGCGCGTCCACATGAACAAAAATTCATTCAAAACAAAGTCCCGACAAATAATGGGGGCTCATGCTCTACTTAAATGGACCTAATTGTTAACAGAAAGCAGGTGTGTGGATCAGTGCTCAGAGAAAGATGTGAAGCGATTACGTAAAAACACCAACACAACAGGAAGTGTCACCGAAATAAGAGTGCAGGACAGGAACTTAAACACAGGAGAACACTAACAAACTCGAAATAAGGCATTTTTCGTGTAACCAGCCGTGACAGGAATTTGCAAAACCTACATTATATAATAATACATTTATAATATGAATTTGTGCATTTTGCAGGTCCGTCATTGTAGTCAATAAGCTCCTTCTTTTTCGCCATCCTTTTGTTTTCGGGCAGATTGGCTCATAAGAGTAGGAAGCAGATTCATATGACCCCATTCGTCGTGGATTACTAGACACATGAAACGTGACCAGCTCGGTGGCTTTGTAGTTAAGAGTGTCCGCCCTGAGACTGGGAGGTCGTGAGTTCAAACCCCGGCCGAGTCATACCAAACACTATAAAAAATGGGACCCTTTGCCTCCCTGCTTGGCACTCAGCATCAAGGGTTGGAATTGGGGGTTAAATCATCAAATGATTTCCGAGCGCGGCGCACGCTGCTGCTCACTGCTCCCCTCACCTCCCAGGGGGTGAACATGGGGATGGGTCAAATGTCACCACACCCATTGTGTGTGACAATCGTTGGGACTTTAACTTTAATTTGAAAGATGCACTATCCACTTAAGCTACCAGACAACAGTGTTGAATATCTTAAAATGTGCAATTACAACTTTGACCACTACATCAGTTGCGCTTTCAGTCATTTTCAGCCCACTGCATTGCAAAATGCCTTCCTCTCACACGAGGTCCACCCAGAAAAAGGCCCTTCCCTACTGTATATTCACATTTCTAATACAAAGTAGCGTATAGTACAAACTTAATCCGTCAGACTTGCTATGGACGCGCATAATATACAACATGGATGACGGGGAGAAGACGCAGTCGAAGTGGAGGCACGTAAATAAGACCAAGTGACAGTCAAAAAGCGGCTTGAAAACGGTCTTCAAAACATAACATACATTATGCAAGATTTTGACCAAAGCACCACAATTTCATGTTATGTAGACCACAAGGAAGTGTTTCAAATGTAGAAAACTAATTGTAAGTAAAAGTACATTAACTACATCTACTTGTATTTTTAATTAAATACTTTGGTAAATGTCCACTGGTTGAGTCATGTGTGATTACAGTAATACAACATGTTACAAGTATAGTTGGTCAAACAGCTGCACCAACAAACACAAATGTAACACATTTCATGTTCAGTTTGTTTGACCTTGGGGGAGGTCAGCGGGTTGGTGGCGGACACGGTACCTGGGAGGCGCGAGAGTTTGCTCGAGAAACTCCTCTATTCTGATGAAGTCGGTCTTGAGGGTGCCGTTGTAGAGCAGGAAAGGAGGGTTGGCGCCGGGGGCCAAGTCCTTCAGCTCTGCAGGTTTCCTGTCAAAGGATGGAGATTTTATTTTTTTGGTATTATTAGGACCCTCCCTTTTTAACAGGGAAGGGTCCACCCAGATCCTTTTATTCTAAGTTGACTAGAATTGAAGTTAACCATAGCAATACCAGCACTGAGACTATCAAAAGGTCAAAGCAATCCCTAAAATGGTCGCTTGTCTCATGTTTTTGTCCACCTAGGTTTGGGTATCGAAACTGAAAGTTAACTTGACCAGTTTGCTGCACACACACATGTTCCTCCACTTTCCCTCCAGGCTTGTACTTCATGACACCATTAAAGTAGGTACGCGACAATCAACTGCTGACCAGAACGAGGTGCGTGTCATTGTTTGCTGCGTTTTGGGGTTATTTTAGGACCAATTGAAAAGCACATTGGTTGATAACGTAGTTTACCTTTCCCAACTGTGTCTCGACGTAGTATTGTACAGGTCTAATTCAACACACGAAATTTTACGTCTCAAGATCGTACGAAGTATGTTTTAATTTCTTTAGTTTCTAACGTTTGTATACAGTGTTCTGAAAATTACTTTGTAAAAAGTAATTAGTTATAGTTACTCTTTACTTTACCAAACAAGTAATTAAATTACGAATATAATTATTCTTTAATAAACGTCATTAATTACGAGGGAATGTTATTTTTACGTTACTTGCAAAAAACACAACTTTAAATATCTGGCATATGCATTTAATATAAGCGTGCAATGTGTGTATGCTTTTAAAAGGCGTGGCCTGTTTCAATAGAGATGTGTTCTTTAGCTTTAGCAGTTAGCAGCGCACTTTGTCTGCTTTGACGCCAGCTTGTGACACCGGATTGTGTTAACTCTGCTTAATGAAGATTGAATGGGCTTCGATGGCAGTCATATTGTCTTGTCAACAAGCGGTGTATTGTTTGGATGGCAAGTTTGCCACTTCAATCATTGGCTTGTTGTTCATTATTCCCATTGTGTGCGTATGTTGTTGTCTGCTGTCTCAGTGTCTGCTTGTTTATTTACAAGTAAAAATATATTTTCTGCATTGAACTTGCTGCACTTATGACGCTGTCTTGTTGACGTAAAACCACATCAAAAGTAGCGTGCTAGGATACATCAAGCTATCCCTAACGGCATTGTAACGAACCTAAAAGTAGTTAGGTTACTTATTACTAGGGAAAGTAACGGCATTTGGAACGCCGTTATTACGAACATTGTTTGTATATATATTTGTCTGTATAATCCTGAAATATGAAGGTAGTCTAATCATCCGATCGTGGTTTTTGAGCATCCTTAAAGTAGCTTTTGTGAGGCTGTAGCAGCCATCGTGGCTGCCGGCACCGCCTCGCCTCGGACAAACAAAACAAACATTTGTGTAAAAATCCAAATGCATATTTATTCCCTCTAAAACCCTATTTGAAAATTACAGGAAATATGAGACTTACAGCTATTTTTTGTAAGTGTAACGTTGATACTTGACTGATTAGTTTTTAAAAACAAAATATTTACGTTTTTTTTCATCGTGATTTTGTTTGAGTTACTTAAAGGGGAACATTATCACCAGACCTATGTAAGCGTCAATATATACCTTGATGTTGCAGAAAAAAGACCATATATTTTTTTAACCGATTTCCGAACTCTAAATGGGTGAATTTTGGCGAATTAAACGCCGAGTCAAATCAGCTCTGTTATTTTCCGTTTTTTCGACTGTTTTCCGTAACTTGGAGACATCATGCCTCGTCGGTGTGTTGTCGGAGGGTGTAACAACACGAACAGGGACGGATTCAAGTTGCACCAGTGGCCCAAAGATGCGAAAGTGGCAAGAAATTGGACGTTTGTTCCGCACACTTTACCGACGAAAGCTATGCTACGACAGAGATGGCAAGAATGTGTGGATATCCTGCGACACTCAAAGCAGATGCATTTCCAACGATAAAGTCAAAGAAATCTGCCGCCAGACCCCCATTGAATCTGCCGGAGTGTGTGAGCAATTCAGGGACAAAGGACCTTGGTAGCACAGCAAGCAATGGCGGCAGTTTGTTCCCGCAGACGAGCGAGCTAAACCCCCTGGATGTCTTGGCTCACACCGTCCCTTATGCCACCGAAGATGATCAAGAGAAGAATATCGACCCTAGCTTCCCTGGCCTGCTGACATCAACTCCAAAACTGGACAGATCAGCTTTCAGGAAAAGAGCGCGGATGAGGGTATGTCTACAGAATATATTAATTGATGAAAATTGGGCTGTCTGCACTCTCAAAGTGCATGTTGTTGCCAAATGTATTTCATATGCTGTAAACCTAGTTCATAGTTGTTAGTTTCCTTTAATGCCAAACAAACACATACCAATCGTTGGTTAGAAGGCGATCGCCGAATTCGTCCTCGCTTTCTCCCGTGTCGCTGGCTGTCGTGTCATTTTCGTCGGTTTCACTTGCTTACGGTTCAAACCGATATGGCTCAATAGCTTCAGTTTCTTCTTCAATTTCGTTTTCGCTACCTCCCTCCACACTACAACCATCCGTTTCAATACATACGTAATCTGTTGAATCGCTTAAGCCGCTGAAATCAGAGACTAATGTCGCTATAGCTTGCTGTTCTATCCGCCATGTTTGTTTGAGTTGGCATCACTGTGTGACGTCACAGGAAAATGGACGGGTGTATATAACGATGGTTAAAATCAGGCACTTTGAAGCTTTTTTTAGGGATATTGCGTTATGGGTAAAATTTTGAAAAAAACTTCGAAAAATAAAATAAGCCACTGGGAACTGATTTTTAATGGTTTTAACCCTTCTGAAATTGGGATAATGTTCCCCTTTAACTCTAATGCATTTACTTTTTATTTCATTTCATTATGACAAATAAGGGAGCTATGATGTTTTAAACTTCAGTTCACCGTCTAGTAGTACGCCAAAGAACCCGTTAATTAAATATTCAAACACAGTGATACTGTTCAAACTGTGTGTAATGTTACAGTGGCCAAAAATATCACATATACTTGTTAAATATAACATCTGTCTTGTTTTTTTTTTAAATGAATACTTATACCTACTACGCTACTGTGTTTTAATGTTTGTCATTATGGTGGTACTTTGAGGCAAGTTTTTTCTGTGGTGGTACTTGGTGAACATTTCCAGTGAGGGTTGGACTCCGTCAAGGCTGACCTTTGTCATCGATTCTGTTCATAACTATTATGGACAGAATTTCTCGGCGCAGTCAGGGCGTTGAGGGGATCCGGTTTGGTGGCTGCAGGATTAGGTCTCTGCTTTTTGCAAATGATGTGGTCCTGATGGCTTCATCTGGCCAGGATCTTCAGCTCTCACTGGATCGGTTCGCAGCTCAGTGTGAAGCGACTGGGATGAGAATCAGCACCTCCAAGTCCGAGTCCATGGTTCTCGCTCGGAAAAGGGTGGAGTGCCATCTCCGGGTTGGGGAGGAGACCCTGCCCCAAGTGGAGGAGTTCAAGTACCTCGGAGTCTTGTTCACGAGTGAGGGAAGAGTGGATCGTGAGATCGACAGGCGGATGGTGCGGCGTCTTCAGTAATGCGGACGCTGTATCGATCCGTTGTGGTGAAGAAGGAGCTGAGCCGGAAGGCAAAGCTCTCAATTTACCGGTCGATCTACGTTCCCATCCTCACCTATGGTCATGAGCTTTGGGTTATGACCGAAAGGACAAGATCACGGGTACAAGCGGTCGAAATGAGTTTCCTCCGCCGGGTGGCGGGGCTCTCCCTTAGAGATAGGGTGAGAAGCTCTGTCATCCGGGGGGAGCTCAAAGTAAAGCCGCTGCTCCTCCACATCGAGAGGAGCCAGATGAGGTGGTTCGGGCATCTGGTCAGGATGCCACCTGAACGCCTCCCTAGGGAGGTGTTTAGGGCACGTCCGACCGTTGGGGGCCACGGGGAAGACCCAGGACACGTTGGGAAGACTATGTCTCCCGGCTGGCCTGGGAACGCCTCGGGGTCCCACGGGAGGAGCTGGACGAAGTGGCTGGGGAGAGGGAAGTCTGGGCTTCCCTGCTTAGGCTGCTGCCCCCGCGACCCGACCTCGGATAAGCGGAAGAAGATGGATGGATGGATGGATGGATACTTGGTGGAAAAAGTTTGACAATCACTGTCTTAATAGATAATCCGGGACAAAAAAGCAATATTGATTTTCAAAAATGTGTAGCTCCCTTAATATTTGGCCTATCATAATGGTTCAAGTATCATTTTAAGTAGAGATGTTCCGATAATGGCTTTTTTTCCGATATTCCGATATTGTCCAACTCTTAATTACAGATTCCGATATCAACCGATACCGATATATACAGTCGTGGAATTAACACATTATTATGCCTAATTTTGTTGTGATGCCCCGCTGGATGCATTAAACAATGTAACAAGGTTTTCCAAAATAAATCAACTCAAGTTATGGAAAAAAAAGCCAACATGGCACTGCCATATTTAGTATTGAAGTCACAAAGTGCATTATTTTTTTTTAACGTGCCTTAAAACAGCAGCTTGGAATTTAGGACATGCTCTCCCTGAGAGAGCATGAGGAGGTTGAGGTGGGCGGGGTTGAGGTGGGGGGCAGGGGGGTAGGATAGGATAAAGACCTATCCTATCCTATCCTATCTTATCCTATATTGTAGCGTCTCGGAAGAGTTAGTGCTGCAAGGGGTTCTGGGTATTTGTTCTGTTGTGTTTATGTTGTGTTACGGTGCGGATGTTCTCCCAAAATGTGTTTGTCATTCTTGTTTGGTGTGGGTTCACAGTGTGGCGCATATTTGTAACAGTGTTAAAGTTGTTTATACGGCCACCCTCAGTGTGACCTGTATGGCTGTTGACCAAGTATGCCTTGCATTCACTTGTGTGTGTGAAAAGCAGTAGATAATATGTGATTGGGCCGGCACGCAAAGGCAGTGCCTTTAAGGTTTATTGACGCTCTGTACTTCTCCCTACGTCCGTGTACCACTCCGTACAGCGGCGTTTTAAAAAGTCATACATTTTGCTTTTTGAAACCGATACTGATAATTTCCGATATTACATTGATTTATTTTGTAAATATTTTTTCTTCAATATTTTGCATTGGAATTTTTTTGTCACGTACCAAATTAAACTTGAGAAAATAATAGGTGAGAGTGCATAGACATTATTAATCTAAGGAAACAGGGTGAGCTCATCGTGTGTATCTCTTCGAGCAGAACAAAGGCTTCTAAAGTGCTTCAAGGTGGAAAATATTCGTTGAACAGCATAAAATGTGTGTAACATGAGTGCCCCTCCACTGAAAACATGAATGCATGAAAAGTTTCCTGTTTTCCCGCCAGTAATGACCCTGAGAAGTTCACACAATGCTTTGGTCGGAGGCAACACATGGCTCTTTGTGCGCCGGCGGTGTGAAACACTTTGCGTTATGACAGAAAAACAACAACGTGTGCGTTTTAATAGAGGTGCTTGTGAAGAGGAAGGGAGGGGGGGGCACTTACTTCCTCATGTCAACAGTGGTCACGGTGAACTTGACTCCTTTCAGCCACAGCACCATGAAGAGCCTCTGGCAGAAGGGACAGTTGCCCACGTTCTCGCCGTCATGGCCGGCCTGCCGCATAAATACATCAAGAGGAAACGGTTATGTCCCTTCCTGCTTTGAAGGTCACTTTCCAAGACACAAACCAGGGTAGGGGGCCTTCTGTTGCGGCAGAAGACGACCGTAAGGCCTGTTTGTTGAAGCCCCAGATGTAGTTCTGAGGTTGTGTGTGTGTGTGGGTGCTAATGTATGTGTGTGTATGTATATATGTACAGTACAGGCCAAAAGTTTGGACACACCTTCTCATTCAATGCGTTTTCTTTATTTTCATGACTATTTACATTGTAGATTGTCACTGAAGGCATCAAAACTATGAATGAACACATGTGGAGTTATGTTCTTAACAAAAAAAGGTGAAATAACTGAAAACAGTTTCTTCAAAATAGCCACCCTTTGCTCCGATTACTGCTTTGCACACTCTTGGCATTCTCTCCATGAGCTTCAAGAGGTAGTCACCTGAAATGGTTTTCACTTCACAGGTGTCATAGTTTTGAGGCCTTCAGTGACAATCTACAATGTAAATAGTCATGAAAATAAAGAAAAAAAACCTTTGAATGAGAAGGTGTCCAAACTTTTGGCCTGTACTGTGTATGTACAAACCCCGTTTCCATATGAGTTGGGAAATTGTGTTAGATGTAAATATAAACGGAATACAATGATTTGCAAATCATTTTCAACCCATATTCAGTTGAATATGCTACAAAGACAACATATTTGATGTTCAAACTGATAAACATTTTATTTTTTGCAAATAATCATTAACTTTGGAATTTGATGCCAGCAACACGTGACAAAGAAGTTGGGAAAGGTGGCAATAAATACTGATAAACTTGAGGAATGCTCATCAAACACTTATTTGGAACATCCCACAGGTGAACAGGCAAATTGGGAACAGGTGGGTGCCATGATTGGATATAAAAGTAGATTCCAAGAAATGCTCAGTCATTCACAAACAAGGATGGGGCGAGGGTCACCACTTTGTCAACAAATGCGTGAGCAAATTGTTGGACAGTTTAAGAAAAACCTTTCTCAACCAGCTATTGCAAGGAATTTAGGGATTTCACCATCTACGGTCCATAATATCATCAAAGGGTTCAGAGAATCTGGAGAAATCACTGCACGTAAGCAGCTAAGCCCGTGACCTTCGATCCCTCAGGCTGTACTGCATCAACAAGCGACATCAGTGTGTAAAGGATATCACCACATGGGCTCAGGAACACTTCAGAAACCCACTGTCAGTAACTACAGTTGGTCGCTACATCTGTAAGTGCAAGTTAAAACTCTCCTATGCAAGGCGAAAACCGTTTATCAACAACACCCAGAAACGCCGTCGGCTTAGCTGGGCCTGAGCTCATCTAAGATGGACTGATACAAAGTGGACAAGTGTTCTGTGGTCTGACGAGTCCACATTTCAAATTGTGTTTGTAAACTGTGGACGTTGTGTCCTCCGGACCAAAGAGGAAAAGAACCATCCAGATTGTTATAGGCGCAAAGTTGAAAAGCCAGCATCTGTGATGGTATGGGGGTGTATTAGTGCCCAAGACATGGGTAACTTACACATCTGTGAAGGCACCATTAATGCTGAAAGGTACATACAGGTTTTGGAGCAACATATGTTGCCATCCAAGCAATGTTACCATGGACACCCCTGCTTATTTCAGCAAGACAATGCCAAGCCACGTGTTACATCAATGTGGCTTCATAGTGGAAGAGTGCGGGTACTAGACTGGCCTGCCTGTAGTCCAGACCTGTCTCCCATTGAAAATGTGTGGCGCATTATGAAGCCTAAAATACCACAACGGAGACCCCAGACTGTTGAACAACTTAAGCTGTACATCAAGCAAGAATGGGAAAGAATTCCACCCGAGAAGCTTAAAAAATGTGTCTCCTCAGTTCCCAAACGTTTACTGAGTGTTGTTAAAAGGAAAGGCCCTGTAACACAGTGGTGAACATGCCCTTTACCAACTACTTTAGCACGTGTTGCAGCCATGAAATTCTAAGTGAATTATTATTTGCAAAAAAAAAAAAGTTTATGAGTTTGAACATCAAATATCTTGTCTTTGTAGTGCATTCAATTGAATATGGGTTGAAAAGGATTTGCAAATCATTGTATTCCGTTTATATTTACATCTAACACAATTTCCCAACTCATATGGAAACGGGGTTTGTATGTATATGTTCCGGCAGTCAGCTTCAGAGGTGGGAACTGTAACTTTGATAATTTAGTTTCCTGTCGTTGAATATGCTAACCTAGCATGATGTACGTAGCTATTTGGTCAGCGTAATCTTAGCATGTCGCTCATGTAGCAATGCTAGTGTTGCTAACTTTTTTGTCCTCCTTAATGTTACGATGTTGTAATGCCGCTTCAAATAATGCGTGTACACTACAACACTGCAGATTTATGATATTTTTTAAAGCATATTCTATATATTGTTTATGTAGATCCTAATTTAAGTGTTAAATTAAGTCTTATGTATGTCTTATATGTTTACAGTGCCAAATTTGTCTTACTTTCTTTTTTAATGATTTTATGGCAATATTTACCAAGCGGAACTTCCGTTTCATCAACACACCTGCTAATCTTGGAGCTACTTCTTAACTGCGAAAATCAAAAGTTAACCAACTTTTGGCGGACCACTATTGTTCATTTTTGACACCTGCTTCATCAATAAAACATTTTCACTTTGACAAAAGTCATATCAAAACACGAGATGCAAGACGTACGGGACTTGGCGCGCCACCGAATGCTAACAAGATTGCTAACAGCTAATTGGAGATGCACTTCATCTTCGACATCAATTCCTCCACATGACATTGGCGAGCCTTTGACGTGAGCAATGCTAACAACAAAGCTATGTTCGAAACATGGGTGTTATGTCATGTTTGGAGACTTTTATGTTGAATCTCATTTAGAATGTCGTAATCAGTTTTTTATGCTTTAGCTATGAACATATTTGATTGAATGATAATTGTCCTATTTAGCGTGAAATTGTTTGCTATGGTCAGGCCTAGAACTAGTTAACCGCGACAAACAAGGACCACCTGTATGGCGTTTATTAATTTGGACAAGTGCAGAGTTACAGTGTAACTGTAAAAAGTGCAAAAAGTACTCTATAGCGCTTCTTGGAGACACACAGCTCATTAGCATTCAATAGTGATGGGTTGATGAGGCGTCATGAAGCGTTTCGACACATTGCAAAACTGTAGTGATACTGTGTCGACACTGTGTCACTAAATACTGACATCTGCTGGACATTAAAAATCCCTACAGGCAACATATGGTATTTATGACTCAACTGACACTGATTTTATGACCTAGTACAGTGGTCCCCAACCACCGGTCCGTGGATCGATTGGTACCGGCCGCACAAGAAATTAAAAAAAAAAAAAAAAAAAAAAAAAAATATATATATATATATATATATATATATATTTTTTTTTTATTTTATTAAATCAACATAAAAAACACAATATGCACTTACAATTAGTGCACCAACCCAAAATACCTCCCTCCCCCATTTACACTCATTCACACTCATTCGCACAAAAGGGTTGTTTCTTTTTGATATTAATATTTCTGGTTCCTACATTATATATATTATTATATAAACACCTCCCGAACGCCTCTCTCGGAAGGTGTTTCGGGCACGGAAGGAGGCCACGGGGAAGACCCAGGACACGTTGGGAAGACTATGTCTCCCGGCTGGCCTGGGAACGCCTCGGGATCCCCTGGGAGGAGCTGGATGAAGTGGCTGGGGAGAGGGAAGTCTGGGCTTCCCTGCTTAGGCTGCTGCCCCTGCGACCCGACCTCGGATAAGCGGAAGAAGATGGATGGATGGACATTATATCAATATAGATCAATACAGTCTGCAGGGATACAGTCCGTAAACACACATGATTGTATGTTTTTGGGACAAATTTTCAAGCGTTGACTGGTCTGCAGCTACAAAAAGGTTGGGGACCACTGACCTAGAATATACAATAATATAAACCAAGTCATGGTATTTGATTTAGGATTATTTCATATCTTCATTTAAATAAAAATATATTTTTATCTTTTTTAGATACAGTCAATAAATAATGTGAACATGTATCATAACATGGAAATCTACGAGAACGTGTTGTGAATGAGGATACTTGTGGACTGGGACTTTTTTTTTTTTTAAAAACAAACAGTTTTTCCAACGTATTAAATTTTAGACAATTTCTCTTCTTAGTTATTATTTCTCCGGCTATAGAAAAGACCCGCACACAGGGCACAGAGGAGGTGTCAGTGCGACACAGTTCGCGTATCGGTCACGTGACCGAAACAGCTCATGATCGGTCACGTGACTTTCTAAAAGCGGTACGCGCACCGACACAGGGTTTTGCTATATGAGCTCGACGCATGCGCCGATGCATCGGTGTTGCCGGACCCATCACTAGCATTCAAGCTATTGACTTCTAAGCTGTCTTAATTCTAGCATTTTGGTCAGCACACTTTCAATACGGTTGTCGGATACATATTTAACATGAGAGAAAAGTAGTAATGCTTCTTTTTATACTTGTGAATCTTTGGGCACCGCACGATTCGATTCGATTTGTTGGGGGTAACAAATCGATTCTCGATTCAAAATGAATACTTTTTGGTGCCGGTTCTATGATTAACTACATAAAATAGATAAATAGCTCTAATCAATGTATATATTACTTAAAATAAAACTGGTTTTGTTTAATAAAACTCTACCCAAACATTTTACAGTTAAATACAAATAAGGCAACACTTCTCTTCTGTCGCCCGGAAAAGGGTGGAGTGCCATCTCCGGGTTGGGGAGGAGATCTTGCCCCAAGTGGAGGAGTTCAAGTACCTCGGAGTCTTGTTCACGAGTGAGGGAAGAGTGGATCGTGAGATCGACAGGCGGATCGGTGCGGCGTCTTCAGTAATGCGGACGCTGTATCGATCCGTTGTGGTGAAGAAGGAGCTGAGCCGGAAGGCAAAGCTCTCAATTTACCGGTCGATCTACGTTCCCATCCTCACCTATGGTCATGAGCTTTGGATTATGACCGAAAGGACAAGATCACGGGTACAAGCGGCTGAAATGAGTTTCCTCCGCCGGGTGGCCGGGCTCTCCCTTAGAGATAGGGTGAGAAGCTCTGCCATCCGGGAGCTCAAAGTAAAGCCGCTGCTCCTCCACATCGAGAGGAGCCAGATGAGGTGGTTCGGGCATCTGGTCAGGATGCCACCCGAACGCCTCCCTAGGGAGGTGTTTAGGGCACGTCCGACCGGTAGGAGGCCGCGGGGAAGACTATGTCTCCCGGCTGGCCTGGGAACGCCTCGGGGTCCCACAGGAAGAGCTGGACGAAGTGGCTGGGGAGAGGGAAGTCTGGGCTTCCCTGCTTAGGCTGCTGCCCCCGCGACCCGACCTCGGATAAGCGGAAGAAGATGGATGGATTCTCTTCTGTAAAGTAAATCTGTACAGCAGATATGATCATCTCCTTCAACAATATGATTTGCCTGAGTGACTAAACTGGACAGATTATATATATATATATATATATATATATATATATATATATATATATATATATATATATATATCTTTTTTTTTTTCTTTTTTTTTTTTTAATCGATTAGGAATCGTTACAAATAAGAATCACGATTCATTTGAAAATATTTTTTTGACACCCCTACTTAAAATGTTTCTCTTCACACTTGTGTGCCAGTGGAGTCGACTAACCTTCTGTCAATGTCCACTTACCCTTTAAGGGTAAGTCGCTTTATTTTATTTTGTTCAAGTTACATTTTTATATACAAGACAAAATAGTTATTGTGAATTATGTGAATTATATTTATATAGCGCTTTTCTCTAGTGACTCAAAGCGCTTTACATAGTGAAACCCAATATCTAAGTTACATTTAAACCAGTGTGGGTGGCACTGGGAGCAGGTGGGTAAAGTGTCTTGCCCAAGGACACAACGGCAGTGACTAGGATGGCAGAAGCTGGGATCGAACCTGCAACCCTCAATTTGCTGGCACGGCCACTCTACCAACCGAGCTATACCGCCCCTACCAACATATTAATGTTGGTAATGTAAAAACAAAACAACAACAAAGTGCAGTTATTTAAGGGGTTTATATCCACAGTTTGACTCTGGAACAGACGACATACATTCCATTATTATCTTTGAGTAAAAATACTGTCATGTCATTTATCGGTGTTTATTACTAATACAGAGAAAATGACTTCATGTTAGGTGTTTTTTAAAAACAGCTGAGGTCAGCATCACACATGGATGACCTAATGAAGAAACAATGTGAGCCCCTCCCATGCAACTCTCCATTAAAGTAGCGAAATGTAACAAAAAGGGCTGTTATGTGTTGCGCAGCATAATGTTCCAGGGTGTTCCCCACCTCTCTCAGCACTCCTGTGACCCCCCCACACACCCCATGCTGTATAGAAACCTCTGTTTTGGTTCACAAACCAGGCTCTCTCTTTCACAGGCTGTATAGCAAGTGGGTGTGCCCGCCTTCCTGCATGAGTCTTGGGGCCAGCCTGCTTGCTCTCTGCTCACTTTCCTTCTGGGCTGCGATAAGAACGTGCCGTGCCTGCGCTCTGATAAAACGACAACACATGTGGTGCGACCCTCGGCTGACGGGAACGCACTTGAGAACATCTGTCAGGCGACATGTAATCAAAACACAGCCTGACTTCTGCTAGGCTCTAATAAGAAATAGAACATTACATATTATGCAGCCTTTTTTCCCCAATTGTGAACAATTTTGATGGGAAATGCTTGTTACATAAGATTACTAAAAGTCACTTAATAGGGTTTTATTTTATTTGTCCTAACTAAAAAAACAATACAACAATCCAAGCAATTAAAATAAAATTAAATACAATAAAAAAATATTTTCAAGTCATTTGTTTAAATCTAAATTTACTTAGAAAAATTACAATACAAATATGTTCATAATATATTTAATTAATATTTTCTTTTCACTGGGGCTACTATTACATTACAGTAAATAGGCATCATTTTAAATTATTTTTTGTTAGTGTCTTTAAATTTTGGTAAGCGCTATATGAAATTAAATTTAAAAAAAAAAAAATATATATATATATTAAAGTAGATATATTAATATATATTGAGTTTTTTCTTGTAATGCTTCAACTTGACTCCTGTAATGCAAATGTTACTGTAAGGAATCAAAACATTTTGAGTTTTGATGAAAAGCACTATATGAAATTGATTGATTTGATTACATTTGGAAAAAAAATACATGTTACAGTAGATATGTTATTATATTGTACTATTAAGTTTTTTTAATGTTATTATATTGTACTATTACGTTTTTTTTACTTGACTCCTGTAACTCAAATGTTACATCAAGGAACACGTTTCAGTTACTCTTCCACACTCAAAACTGGAAACACTGACCTTGACAAATAACTCAATGTTTGGCTCCTTTTCTGATATTTGCCGCGATGCCATTATGTCCAAAATGTCCCTTTTTGAAAAAAACAAAAACAATTCCAACTCAAGATGAAAAAATAAAAATAAAAATAAAGATGTGAATGCCTTTAAGTCTGGTTTGAAGTGCCTCTTTTAGAAGAGTGGTGAAACAGTTCAGGGCTGCTGATGTTTGGGCTCCTCAAGAGGATATCTCTTTCATAATACTTGTTAGTGCAGGGGGTGGGTCCACAGAAAGGTGGGCGGGGTCCACGCTCTTTTATATACCAGCTGCCAAATCTACGAGGGTTCTTAAAATAGCCACATGAATACCATTATATTACAAAGGAAGTGATAAAGCTATGAGTTAAAACACACACACTTAGTCTATTTATTAACTACTTACATTCCTACACTATTACACATTTATGGGTGGATGAGGAGGATGTATTATACAGTATGTATTTAGACTTGCTTTATACACAAAAAAGTATAAAAGGAGCCTTTAATGTGACCAAAAAGAATCATGAATTATGATGCAATAAAGCAACGAGTAAAACAATAAATAGCACTCGAGCGGTTATTTGTTCAAAAGGCCTGTTTTTTATATTTATATTATAAATAAGTATTTGGTCACCTACAAACAATATATATATATATATATATATATATATATATATATATATATATATATATATATATATATATATATATATATATATACACACACACACACACACATAGTGGATGTATTTCATGTAATTTCATATACTTCATTCTCTCAGAGGCTCAATAACATTTAAATTACATTTAAAATATATATATTTTATAAGTGATTTAGATTAAGTTTTTATTGGAACATAATTAATTCCTTGAGCTTTGTCCATAGGAAAATAGAGTTTGATTTAGTTTAATTTCATTTGTGTCCAGAATAACAAATTGCGTACTTTTTTGGAGACCTAATGAACCTCTTTAGATTAAAATAAAATACAATTTGATTTAATTCAATTCAACTGAATAAACCAAACTAAATGTCCTTTTAGCAGAAACACAATAAGGACAAAAGGCATTATTTATAATTAATTTAATCCATTATACTATAAAAATAATAATAAATAATATAATAGTCTTTTGAGCTGTGCCCTCTGGGAAATAGTTTGATTCAATACAATGCAATTTGTGTACAAAATTAAAAAATAAAATAATAAATTCTATTAAATTCAACTGAAGTTACATTTTTATAAATAAAAGTTAACACAATTTAGATTGAATTTGATTGCAACTTAAATTTAATGCAATTGGTGTCCAGAATCACAAAATAAAATACCATTAATTTGGGGATGTTGGGGGGTACGTTCCCTGCTCTTCAGGGGACCATCCCCTAAAGAGCAGGGAGACCTGCGAAACAGGCTTGTCAGGATGAAATAGCCTCTGTGTTTTTTCCTGACTTAACGTATATTTCGCTCTACCCCGGGATTGAGCACTGTATAACGGACAAACCACTGTAACCTCGACAATATATGTATATATATATATATATATATATATATATATATATATATATATATATATATATATATATATATATATATATATATATATCTGTTTGTAAGTTATCTGTTTTCAGTGAGGCTGCTATTCATATTTGGGATTTACAGTAAGTGGGTATTGTATGCTGTGAATAGAGGAAGTGAAATTTAAGCCCCCCTTGTCCAAAACTGCCTTAAAGAACTCATGAGTCATGAGATCATGCAAGGTTTTGCAGGGAAACTGCACCAAAACATGCGTGTACATAGTTCTTGTCCTATTTATCTTCTTATCTGGGCTGAGGGCTTATTTTTGTTCCCAGGAACTTTCTTCACTTTCAGGGAGAATGAGGAATATCTGCAGGAAATGTGATGATGTCAGCCATTGCAGGGAATACAAGGGAGGGCAACTCTTACGAAAAAGTGAAAGTTACCGTACTTGCTTTTTTGATGTTACAGAATCATAGCCTTTTTATTTCCTAATGCAGATGAATGGATGAATTTTACTGTAGCATAAAGTGTTGGCACACGCTTGAATTGTTCATTATGCTAGACAGGGAGTGTTTATTAGAGATTGTGTGACAAATGAGTCCAGTGCCAATCCCCCATTGTGTTGCATGGCAGTGTTTGGTCGCCATGACAACGGTCCATACAGAATGATAAGCTAGGAAAGATGCACAAAAAGGAAAACAGGCGTTCAAGAACCACCTTCTGTGTTGTAAATCGAAACCAGGTGATTCTGGCTGCCCTGTAAGGATACCCACCACCCACGCCGCAAAAAGGGCTTTCCAGAGTATTCCTGGAAACGGCAGAGAAGCGGGAGTCACCATTGACCCCTCGCTTCCCCTTGAAGCTCTCAAACAGATAGGAAGGCGCTCTCTGGCTAGGAGAGATCCGCATATCTCTGCTGGACACACACGGCAGCTGGGAGTCACATCCTGGAAAAAATGGCTTATCTTAGCAGAACACAACCTTGTCTGTTGACAACCAGGGAATATTGATTTTGCCATCGTGTGTGCAAGAAAAAAAAATTACACAAATCAGATTTTAAAACTTGCCAAACAAATAAAACACCGATGGAAGGATTTAAGGATTAAATGGTGGAGAAATGTAAAATAAATTAACAAATATAAATACATTGTTTTACTGTGAATGTGAACATTGAGAACACACATGAGGCACAGACCTGGGGTAGCTAGCTAGCCTAGTTTATATTAGTTTACCCTAGTGTTGTCCCGATACCGGTACCAAAATAATTTTGATACTTTTCTAAATAAAGCGGACCACCGGTACTTTTCAGAGGCAGTATAGTACCGAATGTGATTCATTAGTATCGCGGTCCTATACTAATACCGTTATACCGTACAACCCTAGTTTACCTTAACAATTAGCATAGCATTGTTTATTTTTAGATTAGCCCAACAATTAGCATAGCATAGTTTATTTTAGATTATGTAATTAGTTATTCTTACAGCCAGACCGGTGTGTTTATATCTGTACCTGAGGAAGGCAACAGTTGTAGCCGAAACCGACTGATATGATGAAGCGTATGAATTCACTGTAACCACGGTGAGAAAACGAGGAAAGTCCGGTGTGTTTTTTTCTTTAATTTTAATAAGCTTACAATAGTATGCAGAGGTATAGTTATAACAATTTTATAAACAATTCATACAATATTTATATTCACGGTGGAGATTTGGGGGCACAAAATATTTAACCTAGCCTAGTTTGTCCTAGTTTAGGCTGCAATTAGCCTACAGTTGTTTATCTTGGTTTATTCAAAAAGGTTCAAATTATTCCTTCCGATTTACTTTTCAGTGTCTTGTATTCTAACAAGATTTCAGTATGGAATATTTTACAATTTATACTATACCGACATCTTGTCTGTCTAGAGGAAACTGAAAAGTATTATCTTAGTTTTGCTTACTAGCCTAGCCTAGCTTATCTTAGTTTAGCCTAATTAATAGCCAAACCAATCTTAGTTTGGCAAACTATTAGCCTAGCATAGCTTATCTATTATTAACTATTAGCTTAGCCCAGCCTATTTGCGCTTAGTGTAACTATTAGCCTAGCCTAGCCTGTTTTAGCTTAGCCATGCTATTCACCTAGCCTATCTTATCTTAGTTTACCGAAATCTTGTCTGGCTTGAAACAACTGAAAAGTAGTATCTTAGATTAGTCTGATTATTAGCCTAGCCTATCTTATTTTAGCCTAACTTTTAGCTTATCTTATCTTAATTTTTCTTAACTATCAGTGTAGTATAGATTATTTATTCTTAACTGTTAGCCTAGCCTATAGCTTAGTTTCTTAGTTTTGCTTCAATATTACCCTGGCCTATCTTAGCTTAGTCTAGGCTATTAGTGTGGCGATCTAAACTTATTTTTCTCAAAAAGGTTAAGTGATGTATTTACATTTTTTGTCACTTTTCAGTTTCTTTTAGTCAGACAAGATTTCAATAAAATATATAGAATATTTCATCTTTACCTACATCAAAATCTAGTCTGACTATAGAAAGTGAAGTGTTATCTTAGTTTAGCCTAACAATTAGCCTAGACTATCTTTGTTTAGCCTAATTATTAGCCTATCCTGTTTGAGTTTGGCCTAATCATTCGCCTATCCTATCTTAGTTTAGCCCTAATATTAGCATCGCCTAGCCTAAGTTTAGCCACGCTATTCACCTCGCCTATCTTATCCTAGTTTACCGAAATCTTGTCTGGATAGAAACAAGTGAAAATTATTATCTTAGATTCTCCTGATTAATAACCTAGCCTATCTTAGTTTAGCTTAACTTTTAGCTTAGTTTATCTTAGTTTTTCTTAACTATTAGTCTAGTCTAGATTATTTATTCTTAACTGTTAGCCTAGCCTATAGCTTAATTTATCTTAGTTTTTCTTCAATATTACCCTGGCCTTAGCTTAGTCTAGGCTAATAGTGTGGCTATCTAAACTTATTTTTCTCAAAAAGGTTAAGTGATGTATTTTTATTTTTTGTCACTTTTCAGTTTCTTTTAGTCAGACAAGATTTCGATAACATTTATAGAATATTTGATCTTTACCTACACCAAAGTCTTGTCTGTCTATAGAAAGTGAAGTGTTATCTTTGTTTAGCCTAAGTGTACAGCTCTGGTAATGGGTACATTCGCACCCACCTGCACAAATGTACTTCAAAATGTAACAATCAAAATAAATGACTTTTTTTTTGTTTACTAGGGCATGCATATATAATATGCATTAGTTTGACCATTTAAAATCAACGATAATTAAAAGGAGATGCTTGGAAATAGCATAAAAATGCCCCAAAAACTTGGAAAAATGCGATTCGTAGCGTTACTTTTTGGTGTAACCATCATGAGCGTTCTGTTCAGGTATATTTCTTTTATATTTTGATAAATCATCATATTTATGTATTACTAAATTTAAATAGGCACTGATCAATCTTTCAGTTTGCTTTTGACATCTTATTTAGAATTGTAGTTGAATCTTTTACAACCTTTACAACATCCAGTATATTTTAATATTCATTGATAAACATTGAATACATTTCAAATATCAATAAAATGCAATTGCCTTCATCTTATAGGGTAATGTTTAGTTACACCAAGTCATGAGCGTAACACTAAGCTTCATCACTTTGACTTGTAATATCTCTAATTCTGGTGGTGTTTTATGCTTTTTTCTTTTTGGAACATGTTCTATACATATAATACAATAAAGTCCCATATAAAATTATGTTTCTAGCAATACTTTAATTTTGCCTTTGAAAGTAACACTCCAATGTCCATTCGTGGAGCTGTACACCTAATTATTAGCCTATCCCTATCCTGTCTTAGTTTGGCCTAATCATTTGCTTATCCTATCTTAGTTTAGCCTTAATATTAGCTTTGCCTAAATTTAGACTCATTAGCCTAGTCTAGCATATATTCGTTTTGCCTTATTAGCCTAGCCTATTTTACTTTGGCCTAACTATTAGCCTAGCCGAGCCTATCTTTGTTTAGCCTATTTATTAGCCTGGCCTACCATTATCCTAGCCTACCTTAGCTTAGCCTTAAAGGCCATACACCGCGTTTAGTCATATCGGTTAGTTTGTTATTGCCAGGTTTGCATCAAAAATTGTTGGACAAAAAAGGCTGTGTACCACTGGATGTACTTTATATGGAATACAGAGCAGCGATTCAAGTGCTGATTAAATGCCAACTTTATACTGTATGAACATTTTGCTAATAATTTATACTTACCAAAAGTAGGTGTGACTGACATACGAAAAATAATTTTATTGGCCAATTCAAAATGCTGCCTAGCAACAAGTGGCCAGCATTCATGTGACTTAACCAGGAATAACAATTCAACATTTTTTTGTTTTATTTGTGAAATGTTGTACTAGAAACAATCCTGAATGAGTTGTGTTGGCAGTACTTTTATTACTCTTAACTTTGTTTTTTGCTATTGTTCCTTTAATATTATTATTCTTCAATTTAGAAAGTCTTAAATGTATTTAATTATGCTTTAAAATATGTTAGTTTAGGTTCAACTACCAAATGAGGTTTTAAAAAAGCCAACTGTACAGTTGCGTTTGTAGACGGATAGAGCGCTTATGGTTTATGTGACTATTAATATTTGTATATTTTCTATTCTATTCTATTTCTTAAGAATAGTTTATTGTGATTTAGTGCCTGGTACGGCCTTCTTGAAGGCTCAAAACACGCACACACGTGCAAACACACTCACACATGCACACACACACATATTCTTGTATTTGTTACCTTCTTGAGACCTGAGAAAAATGCCTACCTCTTTAGGACCACCCTTTCTAGATATATAAAGCTGTGTATCCATCCATCCATTTTCTACCGCTTATTCCCTTCGGGGTCGCGGGTGGCGCTGGAGCCTATCTCAGCTACAATCGGGCGGAAGGCGTGGTACACCCTGGACAAGTCGCCACCTCATCGCAGAGCCAACACAGTGTATTTACAACATTAATAATACATACATAGTATTTAAATATAAAATAGCTTGTTGTGAAAAATTAGTTGGAATTTCACAAGAAAAATGTCACAATTTCACAAGACAAACTTAGAATGTTGGCAGTATTATAATAAAAGTCGTAATTTTACTCAACGCAAGTCAAAATTTTACAAGAAAAACTGAACATATGTGCAATATTATGATAAGAGTTGGAATTTTCCACAATAACAATCGCAATTTTACAAGAACAGCTTAACATTTTGACAATTTTATAAAGAGTCGACAAGTCACAATTTTAAAAGAAAAATTTTAAATGTTGGCAATATTATAATAATAATAATCGGAATTTTACTTGGCAAAATTATGACAGAAGTCATAATTTTACATAAAAAACGTCACTATTTTACAAGAACAAAAAAATTGTCAATATTGTGATACAAGTCAGAACTTAATATTACAAATGTCAGCATTTTGCATTAAAAAGTAATAATTTTACATAAAAAAGTAATTATTTTACGAGAAAATATTGCAATATTACTGAAACAGAGAGAATATGATAAATTGTTCCCAATTTTATAAGAAAAAAAGTCTACACATTGTGAGAAAAACACTGCTTTTAGTTATTTTTGAATTTTTTGTTTGCAATTGGTTTGTAATCTTCATCTTCAAGTTATTACAGTATGTCTCTATATACATATATATATATATATATATATATATATATATATATATATATATATATATATATATATATATATATATATATATATATATATATATAAAATAAATTGTGGCCAAAGGGGTTGCATTTCAATTTCTTACACACACTTGTTATTACATATGTTGACTAGAGGGGGAGCACTTCAAATTTTTACACACACTTGTTATGTCATATGTTGACTAGAGGGGGAGCACTTTTAAAACCGACATACAGTCAATTTGAAAAAATCCTTCCTTTTTGGGACCACCCTCATTTTGATAGATTTCACCACAAAGGAGACATTTTCTATTAGATGCAATGGTTTTCTGTATTGGGACCATGATTCATGTCATAACTTGTTCACACCTCCTCATATGGAAGCTACTTTTCCTTGTTGATGTCTCAAGAAGGGTAGAAATACAAGAACACACACACACACACACACACACACGCACGCACACACACACGCACACACACACACACACACACACACACACACACACACACACACACACACACACACACACACACACACACACACACACACACACACGCACACACACACACACACACACGCACACACAGTCCACTTCCCATTGTTTAGCATGTTTACATACAGTATGTGGTCATAGTCCAAATAAATAAAGAACTACACCCAATGACTTGCGGCACCACCCAGTTTCAAATAATGATAAAAAAAAAGAAAATAATTTTAACAAATGTGTCATGCTGTGAAATATCTTAAACTTTTCCCCCACTCATGTTGTTAACTCTTAAAGCGCTGTTCACAATCTTTACGCACATGCCTCGACGACGCTAACTATGCAAATTGCAAGTGACAAATTCCACTGACATAAAAAGCTATTTTTGTTTAGTATAATTAGTAATTGTGACAAATACAGCCAATTAAAATGTGTGTATATATATATATATATATATATATATATATATATATATATATATATATATATATATATATATATATATATATATATATATATATATGTCTTAGTTGAGCCTAGCAATTAGCATAGCCTAGTTTACCTTAGATTATCTTAACAATTAACATAATTAGTTTATCTTAGATTAACCTAAGAATTAGCATAGCCTAGTTTATTTTAGTTGAGCCTAACAATTAGCCTATTTTATATTAGTTTAGCCTAACAATCAGCCTAGCCTATTCTATCTTAGTTCAGCCAATCTTCGTTGATTTTAGCATACCCTAATGTATCCAATAATTAACATAGCTTAGTTTATTTTAGTTTATCTAGTTTATTTTAGTTTAGCCTAGAATCAGCATAGCCTAGTTCATTTTAGTTTAGCCTAACAATCAGCCTAGCCTAGTTTATCTTAGTTGAGCCTAACATTAGTATAGCCTAGTTTAACTTAGTTTAGACTAACAGTTAGCCTAGCGTAGTTCATCTTCATTTATCCCAACAATTAGCAAAGCCTAATTTATCTTAGTTTCGCTGAACAATTAGCATAGCCCTTGTTAACTTAGTTCAGCCTAACAATTAGCCTTGTCTCCCTTAATTTAGCCTATCTCAGTTGAGCCTAAAAATTAACATAGCCTAGTTTATTTTAGATTAGCCTAACAATTAGCCTAGCCTAGTTTTTCTTAGTTTAGCCTAACAATTAGCGTAGTCTATTTTATCTTAGTTGAGCCTAACGATTGGCCTAGCCTAGTACATCTTAGTTGAGCCTAACGATGAGCACAGCCTAGTTTACCTTAGATTATCCTAACATTAGCAGAGCCTAGTTTAACTTAGTTTAGCCCAACAAGTAGCATAGCCTAGTTTGCCAAGTCTATCTTTGTTTAGCCTATCTTAGTTGAGCCTACCAATTAGCATAGCCTAGTTTATCTTACTTTAGCCTAACAATTAGCCTATTTTATCTTAGTTGAGCCTAACATTAGCATAGCCTAGTTTAACTAAGTTAAGACTAACAATTAGCCTAGTGTAGTTCATCTTAATTTATCCTAACAATAATCATATCCTAATTTATCTTAGTTTAGCTGAACAAATACCATAGCCCTTGTTAACTTAGTTCGGCCTAACAATTAGCCTGTATTTTAGATTAGCCTAACAATTAGCATAGCCTAGTTTATCTTAGATTATTTTAGCAATTAACATAGCCTAGTTTATTTTACACCAACCTAATAATTAGCATAGCCTAGTTGTTTTTAGTTGAGCCTAACAATTAACCCAGTCCAGTTTATTTTAGATTAGCCCAGCCTAGTTTATTTTAGCTGAGCCTAACAATTAGCCTAGCCTATCTTATCTAAGATTAGCCTAACAATTAGCCTAGTCTATTTTATGTTAGTTTAACCTAAAAATTAGCTAAGTCTATCTTATCATAGTTGACCCTAACATTAGCATATCTTAGTTTAACTTAGTTTAGCCCAACAATTAGCATAGTCTAGTTCATCTTAGTTCAGCCTAACAATTAGCCTAGTCTAACGACCTAGTCTTAATGAAAAATGTGATTGAAGTGATTCAAACAAAGAAAGAACACAAAATACAAGACATTCAAATTAGAGAAACTTATTTACTACCACTTTATTTACACTCCTTATCATACATACAAGAACTTATTGTCATATATTATTCATCTTCTTTATCCAACATAAAGATTTTCAATGAACAAACGGACATTTTGCATATTACAGCGTTTGTGGCTGCTGTCAAGGTCGAGTAAACTGGCTGGTACTTGTGTTTCCATGGCAACCAGGAAACACCTGTGAGTGTCGTGGCGAGGAAGCAAACAAACGGTTACAATGAAACCTCCTTGCCTCTGCTGTAAAAGTGCAAAGATTCTTGTTTTGGTGGCTGTTTGGCTAACCTAAATCCACAACAAGTTGATGTCATTATTTTGTCTGCTAAAACAAATGTTTCAACATGTTTTACGGTCCAAAATAACACATAATTAACACTCAATGTCACATTTCCAGCCATCATATTCTTATCAGTGACAGAGCGGAAGGGGCTCGGACGACATTCACAGTAAATCTACATTTGACAAAAAACGGGGCTAAAATGAACATGTTGCATGCACAATAGGAATATTTGAATCATCGGTTAATATTTTATGTGATTTAATATTTTAACTGGGGGCTTTTGTCCAACTTTTTTCACCAAGTACCACCACAATGAGCATCATTGAAATACAGACGCATAGTAGGCCTTATTAAAAACAAGGCAAGTTGAATATTTTTAGACACGGTTACATTACACACTGTTTTGAACAGTAACACTGTGTGTGAAGAAAGGAAAATAAAACACTGTACTTTAATCAAGTAATTATTTAGTGTACCACTAGGTAGAGCCACTGTTTGAGAATCACTGTTCTAGCAACTACAGGAAATCCAGCAGATGTCGGGCTTATTTCCTGTGGTTGCTATTGTGAAGTGAGTCCTTTGATTGATTGATTGAAACTTTTATTAGTAGATTGCACAGTACAGTACATATTCCGTACAATTGACCACTAAATGGTAACACCCCAATAAGTTTTTCAACTTGTTTAAGTCGGGGTCCACGTTAATCAATTCATGGGATAGTTTCAACACATCTGGTCACATGACTTTCGCAGTAGAACCTGAAAAAAATAATTGCCAAATTAATGATTATAATCAAAAATAATCAGCCACTAAAATGATTTGTTAACATTTTTATTCAACATTTCCAAAATATCAAAGTGTTAACATTTGCAGTAATAGTACACACTCCACACAAAGTACAAAGAAAGTATACATGGGGAGAACTATTTGAATATTTCTAAGTAAACATGTGACAAGACTAAAAATATATCGCCCTTTATTTGTCAAGAAATATTGAAAAGTGGTGTAAAAATACATTCGATAAGTTTTGTGTGCTTTCTTCCCTGCGTGTTGCCTAGCACTTTGGCGACTCCTAGCGGTTGGAATGAGTATTAGTAGTAGAGAACAATAGTAAACATGTCAGAATGAAGTCATGTAGTTTAAAGACTTTTAGGAAAGTAAAAAATATTTGCTTGTGTTGAAAGGTTTTGGTAGAAAAATAAAAACGTATATTAATATGACATCATTCATGTATTTGTCAAAGTTGTGAAAAGGTCCAATGAAGATTTGGATGGATAACAAACTCCAGCTTTGTTGAGAAAATAAAACTAAAAAGAATTTGTGACTTTTACTTGCAGCCGACCAACTGGATGATGAGCTCTCGAGCGTCCCGGACGCCGGAGCTAAGCTCCGCCTCCCCTTTCTTCACGCACGTGCCAATGAGGAACATCTTGCGGTCTCCCACGTGGGAAAGCTCCAAGGCGTCGTGAAGGTCGGTGATGCCGCAAGCGCCCGGAAGGTCCTGGAAGGTAAGACAAACTTTACTGGGGCTCTTTTCCAGGAAGTGGCTTTCTTCAAGCTTCTTTACAGTCGGGGGTTGGAGCGCCACCTGTTGGAGTGTTTCCTGTCATCCTCACCTGCTTGTTGGCCAGCACCATCAGCGGCAGGCTAGGGTCAGGGGTCAGGAGGTCATGTAGCAGCGTCTTGGCGACGGCGAAGAGGTGCGGGGCGGACAAGTCCACCACAAAAACCAGCAACAGAGCCTTAGACATGTACCTGTGCCAGTGAGGTCTTAACTCCGCCCCCCCGCCAACTGACAGACAAAAGAAAAGAAGACTGACTAAATGCGCCCCCCAGGGGGACTCAGAGGTACTGCATGGCTGTGACATACTCTCCAGGAAGTCCACCTGCAGGTCTTCCCTGTTGATGCACACAGCGTTGAAGCCCTGTGTGGGCTCCAAATCCACATCCAGGCTTCCGATGGCCAAGCAGTACAGCAGGCTGGACTTGCCCGCTCCATCTAAACCCAGGACCAGGACCTGGGTGCCCTCTGACTTGACTGGCCTGGGCTGCTGCACAAAGACACGGATGCAGTTTTTGATTGTGTACCCTGATATAGACTTAGGTTACAAATCATTAGGAACTTCCATGTTGTCATTTGGTTCACTGAAATGCTTCAAATCCCATTACAGAACAGAAACCACTACAAGAATCCCAGCACCTCCTACAGAGCTCAGTAGGAGTACCCCAGGGATCAATCCTGGGTCCCCTGGTGTTCAGAGGTTAGTAAACTCAAAATATGTGACAAAAAACCTTTCCTCTATGGTTAAAGTCATTATTAGTGTAATTATTAACTTTTACAATAGTTGAGTGTAGGAGATGAGATAGTGTACTGAATAACGGACTTGCTTCAGCAGCACAATACTGGTGCTGTAGTTGTAGGAGATGTCTCAAAATGTCATCCGGAGTCCCGACAACCCGAAAATGGAAGAAAATGCATATTTTACGAAAACATTTTTTTGCTAAAATGTCGTAAGGGGGGACCCTTACAAAACATTTTAAAAAACGGACTTGCTTCAGCAGCACAATTCTGGTGCTGTAGATGTAGGAGATGTCTCAAAACGTCATCAGGAGTCCCGACAAAACCCGAAAATGGTAGAAAATGCCTTTTTTGGGAAAACTTTTTTTCGCTAAAAATTTTTTTTTTTAAACGACTTGCTTCAGCAACACAATACTGGTGCTGTAGTTGTAGGAGACGTCTCAAAACGTCATCAAGAGTCCCAATAAAACCCAAAAATGGCAGAAAATGTATATTTTTGGAAAACTTTTTTTCGCTAAAATGTCGTAACCTTTACAAAAAATTCAAAAAAACGGATTTGTTTCAGCAGCACAATTCTGGTGCTGTAGTTGTAGGAGATGTCTCAAAACGTCATCAGGAGTCGCGACAAAACCCAAAAATGGCAGAAAATTCACTTTTTTGGAAAACTTTTTTTCGCTAAAATATCGTAAGGGGAGACCCTTACAAAAAATTCAAAAAAACGGACTTGCATCAGCAGCACAATACTGGTGATTTAGTTGTAGGAGATGTCTCAAAACATCATCAGGAGTCCCGACAAAACCTGAAATCAGCAGAAAATGCTTTTTTTGGGAAAACTTTTTTTTGCAAAAAATGTTTCCAAAAAACAGACTTGCTTCAGCAGCACAATTCTGGTGCTGTAGTTGTAGGAGATGTCTCAAAACGTCACCAGGAGTCCCGACAAAACCCGAAAATGGAAGAAAATTTGTATTTTACGAAAAAAACTTTTTGCTAAAATGTCGTAAAGGGTGATCCTTACACCCTTACAAAAAATTCAAAAAAACTGACTTGCTTTAGCAGCACAATATTGGTGCTGTAGTTGTAGGAGATGTCTCAAAACGTCACCAGGAGTCCCGACAAAACTCGAAAATGGAAGAAAATGCATATTTTATAAAAAAAACTTTTTGCTAAAATGTCGTAAAGGGTGACCCTTACACCTTTACAAAAAATTTAAAAAAAACGGACTTGCTTCAGTAGCACAGTTCTGGTGCTGTAGTTATAGGAGATGTCTCAAAACGTCACCAGGAGCCCTGACAAAACCCGAAAATGGAAGAAAATTCATATTTTACGAAAAAAACTTTTTGCTAAAATGAGCGACCGCGGTAGAAATGGATGGATGGATGGATTCTACTGTGTGACGAACAAGGCTCTTAGCTACTTGCTGCCATCTGGTGGAAAATTGTTTAACTGCACTCATCATTCTATTGTATGAGTAACAAGGCTACCTGCTGCTATCTAGTGGAAGATTCTTTAACTGCACTAATAAAGTCAGACTTTAGGTCATATATTAAATTTTATGTCATATATTTAATTTGTCATATTTATTTCATGTGATTTATTTAACTTCATGTCATATACTTAATTCCATGTCACATATTTAATTTAATGTCATATATTTCTTTTGGGAACATTTTGTCTGCATTTAGTTCAAGTTTAACAATTTTGAAATGTAATGATGACAAAATCTAAACTACTTCTCTTAATTTTTTTATTTGCAACGATTAATCAATTGTATCAATCAATTAAAAACACTTAAACATTTTAATTTTCTGGCGTAGTTTGTATAGAGTAAATATTTAATGTATTTATTTTCTGTTATTTTTATATTGTCATTTCGATTGTTAAATGTATATATATGTATAAATGTACATTTTTATATGTATACATGTACTAAAATATTAATTATAATTAAATTATCAAAATTCAACTATAATATATAATGTGTGTATGCATGTGTGTGTGTGTGTGTGTGTGTGTGTGTGTGTGTTTGTGTGTGTATATATATATATATATATATATATATATATATATATATATATATATATATATATATATATATGTATGTGTATATATATTAGGGGTGTGGGAAAAAATTTATTCAAATTCGAATCGCGATTCTCACGTTGTGCGATTTTTTTTTAAATTATTTTTTTAAATTATTTATTTATTTAATTTCATTTTTTATTTTTTTAATTAATCGATCCAACAAAACAATACATAGCAATACCATAACAATACAATCCAATTCCAAAACCAAACCCGACCCAGCGACACTCAGAACTGCAATAAACAGAGCAATTGAGAGGAGACACAAAGACGACACAGAACAATCCAAAAGTAGTGAAACAAAAATGAATATTATCAACAACAGTATCAATATTAGTTACAATTTCAACATAGCAGTGATTAAAAATCCCTCATTGACATTAACATTAGACATTTATCAAAATAAAAAAATTTAGCAACATTTTTTTTCCGTAAAATATGCATTTTCTTCCATTTTCAGGTTGTGTCGGGACTCCTGATGACGTTTTGAGATATCTACTACAACTACAGCACCAGAATTGTGCTGCTGAAGCAAGTCTGTTTTTTTGAATTTTTTAGCAAAAAAATGTTTCCGTAAAATATGCATTTTCTTCCATTTTCAGGTTGTGTCGGGACTCCTGATGACGTTTTGAGACATTTTATACAACTACAGCACCAGAATTGTGCTGCTAATGCAGGTCCGTTATTTTGAATTTTTTGTAAGGGTCCTTCCTTACGACATTTTAGCAAACATTTTTTTCCGTAAAATATGCATTTTCTTCCATTTTCAGGTTGTGTCGGGACTCTTGATGACGTTTTGAGACATTTTATACAACTACAGCACCAGAATTGTGCTGCTGAAGCAAGTCCGTTTTTTTGAATTTTTTGTAAGTGTCCCTGGAGGAGCCAAATAGAGAGCCATACTTGAATCTATGTATATTTTATTATTTTTGAGTGATTGATGTGTGTATGTCAGTGTGCACCCTTTGCAGGCGGTGAAAAGTTCCCACGCAGGCCTATAAGGGGCAGGAGCGTGCTGGGCGCGTGATTGGCAGTCGGGCACCAGCATACCGTCTTTGACCTCACCTGTCTGTAGACCTCGGCTCATTCATTTTGTTTCCCGAGTATTCTGTTCCTTGATTTTTGTAAATAAAACAATCTTCAATTGCGCTGCTGGATCCGTTGGAATTAGTGGATGGATAGCGGGAAAAGGAAGAATTCGTGACAAGGAAGGCTGTGTATATGGTGTGAGTCAGACAAGATGCCCGCACCACAAGTGGAACAAACATTTGAAACAAAGGGGTTATAGGAACAATCACTTTCAGTGTTTTATGCCACTTCAAGTTGTCAAAGACGCGCTGTGGAAGTACAGCCGACAGGATTGCGCACCAAACAGGAAGCAAGGCCAAAGTGCATGCATGGTGCAGGAGAACAAAGGACTTCTTTCATTAAGGTTTGTGATAAACCATCAAACTCATTCGTTAAAAGGACTCTATAGTAATATAAAGTGAGTTTTTCTGGACATTATCATGCAAGAAAAGTTTATTTTCGGGACCGCTATCACCGCGTAATGATTTTTAAAGGTTGCATTACAAACATTTGGTGACGGGCTTGCGCGCGCGCGCCCGACGGCCGGTGAACGGACATTTAATTCCCAAAAATGATAAAGACTGTTATTGAAAACTTTTATATTCGCTTGGAAGTGTAAACGTTTTTTGATGCACCAAGTGAAGGATTTTTGTTGATTAAAAGAGGAAAATGTCAGCTAATAATTCAGCCGCAGGAGAGGAAATGACGACAATTGCGCAGGAGGCTTCTCGTGTGCGCGCCGCCAGAATAGGCAAAATGTCACACATAACAAGGCGAATGAACATTGCGCGCAATTTGATGGTGGATGCAGAGGCTTTAAAAGAAGTGAAAATAAATATGAGCAAGTTTAATGAATTCCTAATGGAGTTTAAATCTCTGCACAGATCATATTCTGAAGGTTTAGAGCCAGACGAGCGAAGGGATGATGACCAAACATGGTATCAGCCTACAATTGGTCTTATAGATGCCTTTGAAGCTGAGGTGTCCCGATGGATATCAGATCTTGAAAACCCCTCAACCCACACCTGTGCTCCTCCACCTGAGGACATTGCTATATTTAAAGACAGTGATTTATTAACTGGTCACTTTAAGGACAATTTAGAAGAGGCGGACAGCCTATATAGGCATGAACTAACTGGTCACCCAGGCATAGTGTCAAGCAGGGAGGCATCAGTCAAGTCCTCCAGTTCAGGACGGTCGTCCAATAATTCCTCTTCATCATTGCGGATTAGAGCGGAGGTGGAGAAGGCTGCTTTGACAGCCAGGGCAGCAGGGTTGCAGGAAAAACATAATATCTTGGAGCAGGAGTTAATGTGCAGGGAAAAAGAGTTAATGTGCAGGAAAAAAAGAGAGGCTTTGGAGTTGAAAACAGAAATAGAGGTGGCTAATGCTAAAATTAACTACTTGAGGGAAGTAGAAGGTTTAGTGGTGCATGGTGCAGATCAGAGAACAGTGGTTACAGGGGTAGCATTTGATCCATCAGGGTGTGGTTCACCTGTGGGAGGCCCAGTGGTTAGGCCCAAGGAAGGAGTTCAGATGCAGATCCCCACTACTCTGTTCGATGCATCTATACCCCAAGTTCCACCTGCCAGCTTCCAACCTCAACAGGCCCCAATTCAGCATGCCAGCCTCCAACTCCAACCCCAACCTCAGCAGGCCCCAACTCAACTGCAGCAGGTCCCAGTTGTACCTCTGCAGGCCCCAGGTCAGCCTGCCGGTCTCTATCCTCAGCAGGCCCCCCCCGTTCACCAAGCTGTGCCTGCCAGTTTCCAGTTCCAACCTCAACAAGCCATCCCCAGCTCAACACAGAACAATCAGCTAATCAAAATTCTGGAAGCCCAAAATGAACTGACTAAGATTCTTGTGAAACAGCAGCTTCTGTCCACTCTCCCACAAGGAAGTGTTCCCCTCTTTGATGGGCAAACCTTGGAGTACAAGTCATTCATCCATTCCTTTGAACACATGGTCGAAAGTAAAACTGACCATGACAGGGACAGGTTGCAGTTTCTCATCCAGTACACAAAAGGCCATGCTCAAAAGCTAGTCAAAAGTTGTGAATATATGTCACCAGATAGAGGCTACCAGAAAGCCAAAAGGTTGTTAAAAGAGAACTTTGGTCATGACTTTAAAATTGCCTGTGCTTACCTAGATAAGGTCCAGACCTGGCCTCAAATTAGGGCAGAGGATTCCAAATCCTTGCAGGAGTACGTCATGTTCCTCAGGAGCTGCTGTAATGCCATGGAGGAGACGGAGTACATGGACGAACTGGACACAGTGGCCAATATGAGAAACATTGCGTTTAAGTTGCCCTTCAAGCTGAAGGAGAAATGGCGCAACAAAGCATATGAGCAGCAGGAAGAGCACAACTGCAGGGTGAGGGTTTTAGACCTGGTTAGCTTTATAGAAAAGCAAGCTCGTGTGGCAGCCCATCCAGTCTTTGGAGAGCTAAGGGTACAGGAGCAGTCAGCCAGCATAGGAAAGGCTAACGCTAGACCCTCTGTAAAGCCGCAAAACTCAAAAGCCAGCTGGTAGTAGTTTTGCCACAAGTATTACTATAAGCCCAATGGAGTCCAAGCCAGAGTCTGAGTCAGAGCCTATTTGTCCACTTTGTAAAAACAAACACCCACTAGAGTTGTGTAGACTGTTCATGAAGAAGAAGCACAGAGACAAGCTTAGTTTCCTAAAGAGTCAGGGCATATGCTTTGCCTGTCTTTCAACAGGGCACATGAGTTCTGTTTGTCCAAGTCGTCACACATGTAGGCTGTGTAAAAAATGTCACCCAAGTGTCTTACATTATGACAGGAAAGACAAGGTATCGAAAGAGGTAGAAAAGCCCTCTAGAAATTTAAGCAGTGCAGGAGCAGAGCTATGTAGCTTCTGTTCTGAACAGCTTATGTCCCAGTTAAACATAAAGGGAGTAAATACCCATATCCTACTAAGGACCATGAATCAGGAAAAGTCTGTCCCAACTTACATGGTAGCTGGGTTAGAAGTGTCTGCACTGGACAACAATCATTTCCTACCTCTTCCTGTTGTCTTCACACAGAAAGAAATGCCAGTCACCACAAGCAGCATCCCCAAACGTGCATTTTCTTCCATTTTCAGGTTGTGTCAGGACTCCTGATGACGTTTTGAGACATCTCCTAAAACTACAGCACCAGAATTGTGCTGCTGAAGAAAGTCCGTTTTTTTGAATTTTTTGTAATGGTCACTCCTTACGACATTTTTGCAAAACATTTTTCCGTAAAATATGCATTTTCTTCCATTTTCAGGTTGTGTCGGGACTCCTGATGACGTTTTGAGACATTTTATACAACTACAGCACCAGAATTGTGCTGCTAATGCAAGTCCGTTGTTTTGAATTTTTTGTAAGGATCCCCCTTATGACATTTTAGCAAAATTTTTTTTTTTCGTAAAATCTTTTTTTTTCTTCCATTTTCAGGTTGTGTGGGGACTCCTGGTGACGTTTTGAGACATCTACTACAACTACAGTACCAGAATTGTGCTGCTGAAGCAAGTCTGTTTTTTTAAATTTTTTGTAAGGGTCCCCCCTTACAACATTTTAGCAAAAAAATGTTTCCGTTAAATATGCATTTTCTTCCATTTTCAGGTTGTGTCGGGACTCCTGATGACGTTTTGAGACATTTTATACAACTACATCACCAGAATTGTGCTGCTAATGCAAGTCCATTTTTTTGAATTTTTTGTAAGGGTCCCCCCTTACGACATTTTAGCAAAATTTGTTTTTCGTAAAACCTTTTTTTTCTTCCATTTTCAGGTTGTGTCGGGACTCCTGATGACGTTTTGAGACATTTTATACAACTACAGCACCATAATTGTGCTGCTAATGCAAGTCCGTTGTTTTGAATTTTTTGTAAGGATCCCCCTTATGACATTTTAGCAAATTTTTTTTTTTTCGTAAAATCTTTTTTTTTCTTCCATTTTCAGGTTGTGTGGGGACTCCTGGTGACGTTTTGAGACATCTACTACAACTACAGTACCAGAATTGTGCTGCTGAAGCAAGTCTGTTTTTTTAAATTTTTTGTAAGGGTCCCCCCTTACAACATTTTAGCAAAAAAATGTTTCCGTTAAATATGCATTTTCTTCCATTTTCAGGTTGTGTCGGGACTCCTGATGACGTTTTGAGACATTTTATACAACTACAGCACCAGAATTGTGCTGCTAATGCAAGTCCATTTTTTTGAATTTTTTGTAAGGGTCCCCCCTTACGACATTTTAGCAAATTTTTTTTTTCGTAAAACCTTTTTTTTCTTCCATTTTCAGGTTGTGTCGGGACTCCTGATGACGTTTTGAGACATCTACTACAACTACAGCACCAGAATTGTGCTGCTAATGCAGGTCAGTTTTTTTTAATTTTTTGTAAGGGTCCCCCCTTACGACATTTTAGCAAAACATTTCTTCCGTAAAATATGCATTTTCTTCCGTTTTCAGGTTGTGTCGGGAATCCCGACGACGTTTTGAGACATTTTATACAACTACAGCACCAGAATTGTGCTGCTGAAGCAAGTCCGTTTTTTTTAATTTTCTTGTAAGGGTCCCCCCCTTACGACATTTGCGCAAAAAAATTTTTCTGTAAAATATGAACTTTCTTCCATTTTCAGGTTGTGTCGGGACACTTGATGACGTTTTGAGACATTTTATACTACTACAGCACCAGAAATGTGCTGCTAAAGCTAGTCCGTTTTTTTGAATTTTTCGTAAGGCCCTTTGACATTTGAGCAAATTTTTTTTTCTGTAAAATATGCATTTTCTTCCATTTTTAGGTTGTGTCAGGACTCCTGATGACGTTTTGAGACATTTTATACAACCATAGCACCAGAAATGTGTTGCTAAAGCTAGTCCGTCTTTTTGAATTTTTCGTAAGGGTCCTCCCTTACGACATTTGAGCACATTTTTTTTTCTGTAAAATATGCATTTTCTTCCATTTTTAGGTTTTGTCGGGACTCCTGATGACGTTTTGAGACATTTTATACAACTACAGCACCAGAAATTTGCTGCTGAAGCTCGTCCGTTGTTTTGAATTTTTCGTAAGGGTCCCCCCTTACGACATTTGAGCAAATTTTTTTTTCTGTAAAATATGCATTTTCTTCATTTTTTTAGGTTGTCGGGACTCCTGATGACGTTTTGAGACATTTTATACAACTACAGCACCAGAAATGTGCTGCTGAAGCTAGTCAGTTTTTTTGAATTTTTCGTAAGGGTCCCCCCTTACGACATTTTAGCAAAATTATTATTCTGTAAAACCTTATTTTTCTTCCATTTTCAGGTTGTGTCGGGACTCCTGATGACGTTTTGAGACATTTTATACAACTACAGCACCAGAAATTTGCTGCTGATGCTCGTCCGTTTTTTTGAATTGTTACGACTTTTTAGCAAAACATTTTCTCATGTAAAATATGCATTTTCTTCCATTTTTAGGTTGTGTCGGGACTCCTGATGACGTTTTGAGACATTTTATACAACTACAGTACCAGAAATGTGCTGCTGAAGCAAGTCCGTTTTTTTAAATTTTTCGTAAGGGTCCCCCCTTACGACATTTTAGTAAAATGTTTTTTCCGTAAAACCTTTTTGTTCTCCATTTTCAGGTTGTGTCTGGACTCCTGATGAAATTTTGAGACATTTTATACAACTCCAGCACCAGAAATATGCTGCTGAAGCTAGTCTGTTTTTTTTTAATTTTTCGTAAAGGTCCCCCCTTACGACATTTTATACAACTACAGCACCAGAAATGTGCTGCTGGAGCTCGTCCGTTTTTTTGAATTTTTCGTAAGGGTCCCCCCCCCTTACGACATTTTAGCAACTTTTTTTTCCCGTAAAACCTTTTTTTTCTTCCATTTTCAGGTTGTTGGGACTCCTGATGACGTTTTGAGACATTTTATACAACTACAGTACCAGAAATGTGCTGCTGAAGCAAGTCCGTTTTTTTTAATTTTTCGTAAGGGTCCCCCCTTACGACTTTTTAGCAAAACAATTTTTCTTAAAATATGCATTTTCTTCCATTTTTAGGTTGTGTCGAGACTCTTGATGACGTTTTGAGACATTTTATACAACTACAGCACCAGAAATGTGCTGCTGAAGCTAGTCCGTTTTTTTGAATTTTTAGTAAGGGTCCCCCCTTACGACATTTTAGCAAAAAATGTTTTTTTAAATTTTTCGTAAGGGTCTCTCTCCCCTTACGACATTTTAGCAAACATTTTTTTACGTAAAACCTTTTTTTTCTTCCATTTTCAGGTTGTGTCGGGACTCCTGATGACGTTTTGAGACATTTTATAGAACTACAGCACCAGAAATGTGCTGCTGAAGCTAGTCCGTTTTTTTGAATTTTTAGTAACAGTGCCTCCTTATGACATTTTAGCAAACAATTTTTTATGTAAAATATGCATTTTCTTCCATTTTTAGGTTGTGTCGGGACTCCTGCTGACGTTTTCAGACATTTTATGCAACTACAGCACCAGAAATGTGCTGCTGAAGCTAGTTCGTTTTTTTGAATTTTTCGTAAGGGTCCTCTCTTACGACTTTTTAGCAAAAAAAATGTTCACGTAAAATATGCATTTTCTTCCATTTTCAGGTTGTGTCGGGACTCCTGATGACGTTTTGAGACATTTTATACAACTACAGCACCAGAATTGTGCTGCTAATGCAAGTCCGTTTTTTTGAATTTTTTGTAAGGGTCCCCCCCTTACGACATTTTAGCAAATTTTTCTTTTCGTAAAACCTTTTTTTTCTTCCATTTTCAGGTTGTGTCGGGACTCCTGATGACGTTTTGAGACATCTACTACAACTACAGCACCAGAATTGTGCTGCTAATGCAGGTCCGTTTTTTAAAATTTTTTGTAAGGGTCCCCCCTTACGACATTTTAGCAAAATAATTTTTTCGTAAAATATGAACTTTTTTCCATTTTCAGGTTTTGTTGGGACTCCTGATGACATTTTGAGACATCTCCTACAACTACAGCACCAGAATTGTGCTGCTGAAGCAAGTCTGTTTTTTTGAACTTTTTGTAAGGGTCGCCCCTTACGACATTATAGCAAAATTATTTTTTCGTAAAATATCCATTTTCTTCCTTTTTTAGGTTTTTTTGGGACTCCTGATGATGTTTTGAGACATTTCCTACAACTACAGCACCAGAATTGTGCTGTTGAAGCAATTCCTTTTTTTTAAATTTACGACATTTTAGCAAAATTATTTTTTCGTAAATTATGAATTTTCTTCCTTTTTTAGGTTTTGTTGGAACTCCTGATGACGTTTTGAGACATTTCCGACAACTACAGCACAAGAATTGTGCTGCTGAAGCAAGTACGTTTTTTTGAATTTTTTTGTAAGGGTCCCCCCTTACGACATTTTAGCAACATTATTTTTTCGTAAAATATGAACTTTTTTCCATTTTCAGGTTTTGTTGGGACTCCTGATGACGTTTTGAGACATCTCCTACAACTACAGCACCAGAATTGTGCTGCTGAAGCAAGTCTGTTTTTTTAAACTTTTTTTAGGGTCGCCCCTTACGACATTTTAGCAAAATTATTTTTTCGTAAAATATGAATTTTCTTCCATTTTTAGGTTTTGTTGGGACTCTTGATGACGTTTTGAGACATCTCCGACAACTACAGCACAAGAATTGTGCTGCTGAAGCAAGTACGTTTTTTTTAACTTTTTGTAAGGGTCCCCCGTTACGACATTTTATCAAAATTATTTTTTCGTAAAATATGCATTTTCTTCCATTTTCAGGTTTTGTTGGGACTCCTGATGAGGTTTTGAGACATTTCCTACAACTACAGCACCAGAATTGTGCTGCTGAAGCAAGTCCGTTTTTTTGAATTTTTTGTAAAGGTCCCCCCTTACGACATTTTAGCAAAGTTATTTTTTCGTAAAATTTGATTTTTTTTTTTCCATTTTCAGGTTTTGTTGGGACTCCTGATGACGTTTTGAGACATTTCCTACTACTGCAGCACCAGAATTAGGCTGCTAAAGCAAGTCCGTTTTTTTGAATTTTTTGTAAGGGTCCCCCCTTACGACATTTTAGCAAAATTATTTTTTCGTAAAATATGCATTTTCTTCCATTTTCAGGTTTTGTTGGGACTCCTGATGACGTTTTGAGACATCTCCTACAACTACAGCACCAGAATTGTGCTGCTGAAGCAAGTCCGTTTTTTTGAGTTTTTTGTGAGGGTCCCCCCTTATGACATTTTAGCAAAAAAATGTTTTCGTAAAATATGCATTTTCTTTCATTTTCAGGTTTTGTTGGGACTCCTGATGACGTTTTAGCAAAATATTTTTTTTGTAAAATATGTATTTTCTTCCATTTTCAGGTTTTGTTGGGACTCCTGATGACGTTTTGAGACATTTCCTACAACTACAGCACCAGAATTGTGCTGTTGAAGCAATTCCTTTTTTTTAAATTTACGACATTTTAGCAAAATTATTTTTTCGTAAATTATGAATTTTCTTCCTTTTTTAGGTTTTGTTGGAACTCCTGATGACGTTTTGAGACATCTCCGACAACTACAGCACAAGAATTGTGCTGCTGAAGCAAGTACGTTTTTTTGAATTTTTTGTAAATTATTGAAAATTATTTTTTCGTAAAATATGATTTTTTTTTCCATTTTCAGGTTTTGTTGGGACTCCTGGTGACGTTTTGAGACATCTCCTACAACTACAGCACAAGAATTGTGCTGCTGAAGCGAGTCCGTTTTTTTGAATTTTTTTGTAAGGGTCCCCGCTTACGACATTTTTGCAAAAAAAAAAATTTCAGTAAAATATGCATTATCTTCCATTTTCAGGTTTTGTTGGGACTCCTCATGACATTTTGAGACATCTCCTACAACTACAGTACCAGAATTGTACTGCTGAAGCAAGTCAATTTATTTGAATTTTTTGTAAGGGTCTCCCCCCTTATGACATTTTAGCAAACATTTTTTTTTTGTAAAATATGCATTTTCTTCCATTTTCAGGTTTTGTTAGGACTCCTGATGACGTATTGAGACATCTCCTACAACTACAGCACAAGAATTGTGCTGCTGAAGCAAATCCTTTTTTTTTTTTAATTTTTCATAATGGCCCCCCCCTTACGACATCTTACGTAACAGTACCGCTACCAAAATGTATTTTGATACTTTTCTAAAAAAAAAGGGGTACCACAAAAAAATGGCATTATTAGCTTTATTTGAACAAAACATCTTAGTGTTCATGAAACGTGTTTATTATTGTAATTTAGTCCTTAAATAAAATAGTGAATATACTAGACAACTTGTCTTTTAGTAGTAAGTAAACAAACAAAGACTCCTAATTAGTCTGCTGACATATGCAGTAACATATTGTGTCATTTATCTAACCAATTATTTTGTGCACATTATGAGGGACAAACTGTAAAAATGTATTATTAATCTACTTGTTCATTTGCTGTTAAAATCTGTTTATTTTCTGTTTCAACATTTTCTATCTACACTTTTGTTCAAATGTAATAATCACTTATTCTTCTCTTCTTTGATACTTTACATTCGTTTTGGATGATACCACACATTTAGGTATCGATCTGATACCAAGTAGTTACAGGATCATACATTGGTCATATTCAAAGTCCTCATGTGTCCAGGGACATATTTCCTGACTTTATTAACATAATATACATTTAAAAAAAAGGAAAAAAGATTTTGTGACGATAAAAAATATCGTTGTGATCATAGTAGTATCGACTAGATATGCTCTTGTACTTGGTATCATTACAGTGGATGTCAGGTGTAGATCCACCCATGCCATTTGTTTACATTGTGACGGCGGTGAGATATTGTATCCTCCTACGGTGTGTAGTGAAGCATGTTTAGCTATTACTCGTCCTCCAGTGATAATGCTACTTGTAAGAAACTTAGTTTATTTGTCGCCATGGAGGTCAGGATTAGTGATTTAGAAGTAGCTAAAACACTGTGGATGGATGTTAGCTGCGAGCTAGCTAGCCATGTCTTAAAGCACCTCTTTCTGAGGGTGTTTTAGTGTTATAACTTCACCTTTATGTTTATCACACTGTGTCTGCTTGTAAGTACTCTGTGTGTGTGTTGCCCAACAGCAGTAAAACCAGCAATGTCATGATTGACTATTTGCTTGGTCAGTAACTTAACAAAGCTCCAAAGTTTTGGTTCACCTCCATCGTAGTTTACTAAGACGGGTCCTCGATTATATTTGTCATTGAGGCCTGGAATCTAGTTTTGCAGGACCTGGGATAGCTGAGTGGTTAACACTGTTGCCCTCCAAGCAAGGGGTACTGGGTTCAAATCCCAGTAGGGAGTCAGTGTTTTGTTTCACTATCATTGTGATTTACTGAGACAGGTTCTCAATTAAACATGTCATTGGGGCCCGAAATCTAGCTTCAAGAAGACCAAGGACAGCTTAGTGGTCAAAGCAGCTAGCGCCCAGTCAAATGGGACTGGGTTCAAATCCCAGTCAGATTGTTTGGTAACCAGGAAAGATCCAGTCAGAGAAATTACTCTTTTATATCATAGTTTACTGAGACAGGTTCTCTATTAAATATGTCATTGGAGACGGAAATCTCTATTCAAGAATACCAAGGATAGCTTAGTGGTTAAAGCAGCTTGCTCCCAATCAAAGGGGACTCGGTTCAAATCCCAGTCAGGCCATGCTAAAACTAGTAAAGATCTCATCAGAGGAATTAATCTTTTGTATGATAGTTTAAAGGTTCTCAATTAAATATTTCATTGGGGCCCGAAATCTGGGATCAATAAGACCAAGGATAGCTGAGTGGTTAAACAGCTAGCTCCCAATCAAAGGGTTCTGGGTTCAATCCCAGTCAGGTCACTCTACAACTACTAAATATCCACTCAGAGTAATTAATCTTTTAAATGAAAGTTTATTGAGACAGTTCTCAATTATATATGTCATTGGGGCCCGAAATCCAGTAATGAAAATACCAAGGATAGCTGAATGGTAAAACAGCTAGCTCCCAATCAAAAGGTTCTGGGTTTAATCCCAGTCAGGTCGATCGGCTTGCCAAGCGTAAGTAAGCAAGGGTGGGGAGTCGCATTATGTGGGGGTGTATCACCTCCCCCACACAGAGTAAAGTTAAGTGGTAGCTGGTTAATTAACTTATGGTTAAAAAGGTAATTCTGGGTAATAATAATAACAAATAGTCTATAGTCCAAAAGTCAAGGGTAACCTCGGGGGTTAGCTCCTCCTGCTTGCTTGAGGCTAAAGTTGGTAAGTGTACCATCAGTAATTCCTAGGCTGGGATGGGCGGGAATAGGAAGATAGATAATTAATCATTGTGAGTGTTGACCAATCAGCTCTCCTGGTCTGACTAATTGCAATTAGAGATAATAAAATAAATTAAAGATGAAACAATTCTAATTGGATAATGAATAAACCAAATAGAAGAAACTAAATTGGGGGAAAAAATGGTGGAATGATTTAATTAAAAGATAATTGTATTGATAATTAGTATTAATTAATTAATCATATTTTTTATTATCCAATTATTTAAATTTTTTCATTATCTCAATTGCATTTTTTCTTTTTTGTATTATCTCAATTGCAATTAGTCAGACCAGGAGCTCCAATCAAGATCTTTGATTAGTGTTTTGTAACATGTATTTTAATACAGCAGAGTGCTCCTGTCACAGAAAGGATTTTTGAACTGCAATTTCCACGGTTTTTTAGTGCTCCCGTCAAGCAAGATCTTTGATTTGTGTTTTGTAACATGTATTTTGATACAGCAGAGTGCTCCTCTCACATAAAGGATCTTTGAACTGCATTTTTCCACAGTTTTTTAGTGCTCCCGTCAAGCAAGATCTTTTTATTTTGTGTTTTGTAACATGTATTTTGATAAAGCAGAGTGCTCCTCTCACATAAATGATCTTTGAACTGCATTTTTCCACAGTGTTTTAGTGCTCCCGTCAAGCAAGATCTTTGATTTGTGTTTTGTAACATGTATTTTAATACAGCAGGGTGCTCCTCTCACAGAAAGGATCTTTGAACTGCATTTTTCCACAGTGTTTTAGTGCTCCCGTCAAGCAAGATCTTTGATTTGTGTTTTGTAACATGTATTTTGATACAGCAGAGTGCTCCTCTCACATGAAGGATCTTTGAACTGCATTTTCCAGTGTTTTAGTGCTCCCGTCAAGCAAGATCTTTGATTTGTGTTTTGTAACATGTATTTTAATACAGCAGAGTGCTCCTCTCACAGAAAGGATCTTTGAACTGCATTTTTCCACAGTGTTTTAGTGCTCCCGTCAAGCAAGATCTTTGATTTGTGTTTTGTAACATGTATTTTGATACAGCAGAGTGCTCCTCTCACATGAAGGATCTTTGAACTGCATTTTCCACAGTTTTTTAGTGCTCCCGTCAAGCAAGATCTTTGATTTGTGTTTTGTAACATGTATTTTAATACAGCAGAGTGCTCCTCTTACAGAAAGGATCTTTGAACTGTATCTTTCCAGTTTTTTAGTGCTCCCATCAAGCAAGATCTTTGATTTGTGTTTTGTAACATGTATTTTGATACAGCAGAGTGCTCCTGTCACAGAAAGGATCTTTGAACTGCATTTTTCCAGTTTTTTAGTGCTCCCGTCAAGCAAGATCTTTGATTTGTGTTTTGTAACATGTATTTTAATACAGCAGAGTGCTCCTCTTACAGAAAGGATCTTTGAACTGTATCTTTCCAGTTTTTTAGTGCTCCCATCAAGCAAGATCTTTGATTTGTGTTTTGTAACATGTATTTTGATACAGCAGAGTGCTCCTGTCACAGAAAGGATCTTTGAACTGCATTTTTCCAGTTTTTTAGTGCTCCCGTCAAGCAAGATCTTTGATTTGTGTTTTGTAACATGTATTTAAAAACAGCAGACTGCTCCTGTCACAGAAAGGATCTTTGATCTGCATTTTTCCACAGTACAGTGCTCCCGTCCAGTAGCTAAAACACTGTGGATGGATGTTAGCTGCAAGCTAGCTAGCCATGTCTTAAAGCAGCTCTTCCTGAGGGTCTTTCAGTGTTATAACTTCACCATTATCTTTACTTTTTACACCAAAATGCATCCATTCTCCCTTTTCTGTCTACACACTGTGTCTGCTTGTAAGTACTGTGTGTGTGTGTGTGTGTGTGTGTGTGCTGCCCAACAGCCGTAAAACCAGCAATGTCATGGTTGACTATTTGCTTGATCAGTAACTTAACAAAGCTCCAAAGTTTTGGTTCACCTCCATCATAGTTTACTAAGACGGGTCCTCGATTATATTTGTCATTAGGGCCTGGAATCTAGATCTGCAAGACCTGGGATAGCTGAGTGGTTCACACTGTTGGCCACCAAGCAAGGGGTACTGGGTTCAAATCCCAGTCAGGAAATAGTGTTTTGTTTCACTATCATTGTGATTTAGTGAGACAGGTTCTCAATTAAACATGTAATTGGGGCCCGAAATCTATCTTCAAGAAGACCAAGAATAGCTTAGTGGTCAAAGCAGCTAGCGCTCAATCAAATGGGACTGGGTTCAAATCCCAGTCCGATCGTTTGGTAACTAGGAAAGATCCAGTCAGAGAAATTACTCTTTAATATCATAGTTTACTGAGGCAGGTTCTCAATTACATATGTCATTGGGGACGGAAATCCCCCTTCAAGAATACCAAGGATAGCTGAATGGTTAAAGCAGCTACCTCCCAATCAAAGGGGACTGGGTTCAAATCCCAGTCAGATCACTCTGAAACTAGTAAAGATCTAGTCGAATAAATAAATCTTTTGTATGATAGTTTAAAGGTTCTCAATTATATATGTCATTGGGGACGGAAATCTCCTTTCAAGAACACCAAGGATAGCTGAATGGTTAAAGCAGCTACCTTCCAATCAACGGGTTCAATCCCAGTCAGGTCACTCTAAAACCTCTAAATATCCACTCAGAGCAATTAATCTTTTAAATGAAAGTTTACTGAGACAGTTCTCAAATATATATGTCATTGGGGCCCGAAATATGGTCACGATAAGACCACAGATAGCTGAATGGTAAAACAGCTAGCTCCCAATCAAAGGGTTCATGGGTTCAATCACAGTCTAGGTCTTATTGGCTTACCAGGCACAAGTGAGCAAGGGTGGGGAAGGACATTATGTGGGGGTGTATCACCTCCCCCACACAGAGTAAAGTAAAGTGGTAGCTGGTTAATTAAATTATAGTTAAAAAGGTAAGTATGGGTAATAATAATAACAAATAGTCTACAGTCCAAAAGTCAAGGGTAACCTCGGGGGTTAGCTCCTCCTGCTTGCTTGAGGCTAAAGTTGGTAAGTGTACCATCAGTAATTCCTAGGCTGGGATGGGCGGGAATAGGAAAATAGATACCGGTAATTAATCATTGTTAGTGTTGACCAATCAGCTCTCCTGGTCTAATTGTAATATGAGATAATTAAAAAAAAACTGCAATTGATACAATAAAAAAAATAAGACTAATAAAAAGGTCTAAATTGCAATTGGATCATTATCAAAATTATAATCAATACTAATTAATTATAATAATTAATTATCAACACACACACTAAATTATTCCACTTGCTTTAATTTTTTTAATAATTATGTTTATTCTATTTGGTTTATTCATTATCCAATTAGAATTGTTTCATCTTTCATTTATTTTATCTCAATTGCAATTAGTCAGACCAGGAGAGCTGATTGGTCAACACTCACAATGATTAATTATCTATCTTCCTATTCCCGCCCATCCCAGCCTAGGAATTACTGATGGTACACTTACCAACTTTAGCCTCGGCAAGCAGGAGGAGCTAACCCCCGAGGTTACCCTTGACTTTTGGACAACCTTGGCCCGCGGCTTTGTTCAGTTTAAAATTTTGGCCCGCTCTGTATTTGAGTTTGACACCCCTGACGTAGGGTGTGTATGCTACTATGTGTGTGGATGCAGGGCTGTGTGTAGAAGTTAACCAAATATAAGTTAAAAGAGGTTGTTGTGAGTGTGTGTTGGTTGTGACAGCAAAGAAGTCCAGAGGGGCGAAGCAAAAGAGGTTGGTGATCCGAGCGAGGTCCGTGGGGGCAGGAGAGAGGCGTCCAGAAGTCCAGATCCGAGTGCGGGGGTCGAGGAAGGCAGTCAGAGTCCAGGGGGAAGATGGGCAGGTGAGGCGCACGGCTCACTGCGGAGACACGGAGGTACTGTGGGAACAGGAGATGACAAGGACAAATAAGGACTAGGCACGAGGGAGACAAAGCGAGCAAAAGAGAGAGACACAGGTGAGGAGCCAGAGACGTGAAGCTTACTGAATCATGGCTTTGTTCCAGCGTGGAGTAGTCAGTGGAGTGAGCCTTTATGCTGCTGCTTCTCGTCAAGACCAGGTGCGTTGATTGATGATTTCCGCCGGCTGTGGAGGCGCGTGGCCGCGGTCTGCGTGGCGCGTGCGGGGGCGTGCCCTGCGGTGCTTGCAGCGGAGCTTCGAGGAGCTCCTGCCGAGGAGGGAGAAGCAGACTGCGCGAGCGCCGTAACAGTGCCCCCCCCTCTTATGCGAGGCTCTCGACGAGCGGCGGAGAGCTCCAGGGTTGACCTGATAGAAGTCCTCCAGAAGGGTGGGGTCAGCAAGGTAGAAAGCCGGCACCCAGGATCTATCCTCTGGACCATAACCCTCCCAATCTACCAAAAATACCAGGCCCCTACCTTGCCGACGGACCCCAAGGATCTCCTTGACGGTCCAAACTGGGTCACCGTTATCCAGAATTCTAGGAGGGGTAGGGTCAGGGGAAAAGAGTGGAGAACTGGAGACAGGCTTAATCTGGGATACATGGACCACCGGATGTCGCTTCACAGAGGGGGGTAGAGACAGACTAACACATGCTGGGTTGATGATGCCCTCCACCGTATAAGGTCCTACAAACCGGGGTGCAAGTTTGCGGAATGGTACCTGTAGATGGAGGTCTTTGGCCCGTAACAGGACTTATGTATGCATGAACATACATACGTATGTATGAACATACATACATAAGTCCGGTTATGTATGTTCATACATACATATGTATGTTCATACATACATATGTATGTTCATACATACATATGTACATACAAATGTATGAACATACAAATGTACATACAAATGTATGAACATACATATGTACATACATATGTATGTATGAACATACATATGTACATACATATGTATGTATGTATGAACATACATTTGTATGAACATACATACATATGTATGTATGTATGTATGTATGAACATACATACATACATATGTATGTATGTATGTATGTATGAACATACATACATATGTATGTATGAACATACATACATTTGTATGAACATACATACATACATATGTATATATACACATATATATGTATGAACATGCACATGTATGAACATACAAATGTATGTATGTATGTATGTATTTATGTATGAACATACGTATGTATGAACATACATATGTATGTATGTATGAACATACATATGTATGTATGTATGAACATACATATGTATGTATGTATGAACATACATATGTATGTATGTATGTATGTATGAACATACATATGTATGTATGTATGTATGAACATACATATGTATGTATGTATGTATGTATGTATGTATGAACATACATATGTATGTATGAACATACATATGTATGTATGAACATACATATGTATGTATGTATGTATGTATGTATGTATGTATGAACATATGTATGTATGAACATACATATGTATGTATGTATGTATGAACATACATATGTATGTATGTATGAACATACATATGTATGTATGTATGAACATACATATGTATGTATGTATGAACATACATATGTATGTATGTATGTATGTATGTATGTATGAACATACATATGTATGTATGTATGTATGTATGTATGTATGTATGAACATACGTATGTATGTATGTATGTATGTATGTATGAACATACATATGTATGTATGAACATACATATGTATGTATGAACATACATACGTATGTATGTATGTATGTATGTATGTATGAACATACATATGTATGTATGTATGAACATACGTATGTATGTATGTATGTATGTATGTATGAACATACATATGTATGTATGTATGAACATACATATGTATGTATGTATGTATGTATGTATGTATGAACATACACACTACGATCATAGTGTAGTTCACTACACTTGATACACACTACGATCATAGTGTTGTACACTACACTTGATACACTATGATCGTAGTGTAAATCAAGTGTAGTGTACTACATTATGATCGTAGTGTAGTGTACTACACTATGATCGTAGTGTAGTATCAAGTGTAGTGCACTACACTGATCGTAGTGTAGTATCAAGTGTAGTGTACTACACTATGGTCATAGTGTAGTATCAAGTGCAGTGTACTACACTATGATCGTAGTGTAGTATCAAGTGTAGGGTACTACACTATGATCATAGTGTAGTATCAAGTGTAGTGTACTACACTATGATTGTAGTGTAGTGTACTACACTATGATCGTAGTGTAATAACAAGTGTACACACTACGTATGATCGTAGTGTGTATCAAGTGTAGTGTACTACACTACGATCATAGTGTAGTACACTACACTTGATACTACACTACGATCATAGTGTAATACACTACACTACAATCATAGTGTAGTACACTACACTTGATACTACACTACGATCATAGTGTTGTACACTACACTACGATCATAGTGTAGTACACTACACTTGATTTACACTACGATCATAGTGTAGTACACTACACTTGATACTACACTACGATCATAGTGTAATACACTACACTACAATCATAGTGTAGTACACTACACTTGATACTACACTACGATCATAGTGTTGTACACTACACTACGATCATAGTGTAGTACACTACACTTGATACTACACTACGATCATAGTGTAATACACTACACTACAATCATAGTGTAGTACACTACACTTGATACTACACTACGATCATAGTGTTGTACACTACACTACGATCATAGTGTAGTACACTACACTTGATTTACACTACGATCATAGTG
>NC_084563.2:13957098-13994598 GCF_033978685.3 Nerophis lumbriciformis | reverse complement strand
TCCTGATACTTATTACGCAGGCTGCATACATTCACGTGAGCTAACACCAGGCCCCTATGAAGGCCCAGCTTAGTGCAGGACATACTGTAACAGTACTGGAAGTAGTCATTACACAGGCCAAACCATGATGCTAAAAACACCCACGAATGCCCATTCTAAAAAAGCCAGGGGGTAACCTTTGGGTCCCGATACAGCTGTCCATTTATGTACAGCCTATAGCGACTATTAGTGCCACTCTCACTTGATACACACTATACCTGAAACAAAGTACACTTGATACACACTATACCTGAAACAAAGTATAGCTTCAATGCTCTCACCTGAAACAAAGTAACTTGATACACACTACACTTGCTGCACACTATACCATTAACCGTTACATCACTATGCATAACACACTACACCTGAAACAAAGTACACTTGATACACACTATACCTGAAACAAAGTACACTTGATACACACTACACCTGAAACAAAGTAAATTGATACAGACTACACTTGGTGCACATTCCACTTGCTGCAATCTACATCTGAAACAAAGTACACTTGATACACATTACAGCTGGAACAAAGTACACTTGATACTAGGGATGTCCCGATCCAGGTTTTTGCACTTCCGACCCGATACCGATATTGTTTTTGCACTTCCGATCCGATACTGACCAATACCGATACTGACCGATACTGGCCTATCCGAGCATGTATTAAAGTTTAAAGTTATTTAGCCTACTTAGTTGTCAGAATCATGTTGAAAAGGGTTTTAGTACTCTTGATAACAACTAGCCAGATGAATTAGGGGAGTTTGAATAATACACAATGGTTGGTAACAAGAAACTGACCTGTTTATTCAAGGAGAAACACAAAATAGACAAAATTATACATGACAAACAGAAATGGCATCATTGAACTAGGGCTGGGCGATATGGCCTTTTTTTAATATTGCGATATTTTAAGGCCATATTGCGATACACGATATATATCTCGATATTTTGCCTTAGCCTTGAATGAACACTTGATGCATATAATCACAGCAGTATGATGATTCTATGTGTTTTGATTGATTGATTGAGACTTTTATTAGTAGGTTGCACAGTGAAGTACATATTCCGTACAATTGACCACTAAATGGTAACACCCGAAAACGTTTTTCAACTTGTTTAAGTCGGGGTCCACTTAAATTGATTCATGATACAGATATATACTATCAGATATATACTATCATCATAATACAGTAATCACACAAGATAATCACATTGAATTATTTACATTATTTATAATCCGGGGTGTGGAGGGGGGCGCCGGATGTAAGTGTCAAAAAGACAGCCAAAAGAGTTTGGTATGAGAATAAATCTAAAGTTAAAATATAGGGTAGAAATGCACCCATTTGCAGGAAATGTAGTCTTGATTTTCAAAATTTTCTTTCAAGGCTTGCATGTCTACATTAAAACATTCTTCTTCATACTGCATTAATATATGCTACTTTTAAACTTTCATGCAGAGAAGGAAATCACAACTAAAAAAATCACAAATTTTTTCATACGGCGTTGATGTGGAAATTTTTGCCTCGGCATTTTGATGGTGTGGGCGTGTGGCACCGAATGGAGATAAGCGTCTCGACAGACGTTACAATATTTGAACAATGATGACGAAAACTGTTTCTCTGTCGTGTCCGTGTGTCGAAAATTGTTATGCGCTTATTTTTTTATTTGATTTTGTGCGTGGCATATAATTGCTATGCGCAGAGGATGCTTGAGCAGTGCTCAATTGCACAGGCGCGCACCTTAGAGGGAACGTTGGTCGCACGGCTGCGCTAGCATCACAGCTAACGTTAGCCATGCTGCTACCTCTCTGCTTGGAAAGGACGTATACGTATGTGACGTATGACGTGACAGTATGTGACGTGTGTAAGAAGGTGCGCTTGCTGTCTGTGAGAGGGAGACACAGAAAAGAGTGAGAAGAGCCTGTCGTGTAATGACAGCAGCTAAAAGCAACTGCGTGAGAATCCACAGACCTGTGAATATGTTGAAGGTGTGCTGGAAAACGCGGAACGGAAATTAGGGAGCAGCAGAAAAGTGGAATGTATTATTTAAATCGGTGCGTTGGAAAACACGGACCGGATTTTTTTTTTAACTGGATCTGGATCGACATTTTCCCATGCCTTGCCGATACGCATTTTTTGGCAAATATCGGCGGCCAATCCCATCCCTACTTGATACACATTACACATGGAACAAAGTACACTTGATACACACTACACTTGATGCGCACTACACTTGAAGAAAAATGGTTTGATACACACTACACCTGAAACAAAGTACACTTGATGCACACTACACTTGATGCAAAATGGTTTGATACACACTACACCTGAAACACACTACACTTGGTCTACATATTCTGTCCCCTGCGTACGTGCCTGCACAGTGACATATAGCTAACACTGGTCCTTGGCGTTAAAGCGAATGATGTCGTAGACGTTGAAGTAATTTAGAAGGCTGTTTACTGTTGGTCTCTATCAAAAAGTTTACACGGCAGAAGACTCTTTATATTGTGAAACTGGAAGACATACAAAATACTTTTTCTTATATGTATAAAATGTGTGATCAATGTTCACATTAAATCAAAATACATAGCAACATTAGCAGTTATGCTGCATACAGACTGGAATGTTAGCATTAGCTTATATCTTGTAACAAGTATACACCATCAATGAACTGGCATAAATGTAATATATTGGATACACTTACAAACAAAGCTTCGTCAAGGCTCAACAACGATGATACAAAGTAGTGATGGGTCCGGCAACACCGATGCATCGGCGCATGCGTCGAGCTCATAGAGCAACACCCTGTGTCGGTGCGCGTACCGCTTTTAGAAAGTCACGTGACCGATCATGAGCTGTTTCGGTCACGTGACCGATACGTGAACTGTGTCTCACTGACACCTCCTCTGTGCCCTGTGAGCGGGTCTTTTCTACAGTCGGAGAAATAATAACTAAGAAGAGAAATCGTCTAAAATATAATACGTTGGAAAAACTGTTTTTTTTTTAAATGTGTAAAAAAAAAAGAAAAAAGAAAGAAAATATCCCAGTCCACAAGCATCCTCATTCACAACACGTTCTTAGATTTCCATGTTATGATACATGTTCACATTATTTATTGACTGTATCTAAAAAAGATACAAATATATTTTTATTTAAATGAAGATATGAAATAATCCTAAATGAAATACTATGACTTGGTTTATATTATTGTATATACTAGGTCATAAAATCAGTGTAGGGATTTTTAATTTCCAGCAGATGTCAGTATCTAGTGACACAGTATCAATACAGTTTTGCAATGTGTCGAAACGCTTCATGACGTCTCATCAACCCATCACTAATACAAAGCTTCAGAGGGAAACGTTTGTAGAGTTCATTGTCTCACACAAAATGGAAAAACAAGATGGCTAATCTGACCTTTGACTTTTATCAGGTGACATTGACAGCCAACAAAAAATGGGGGCATTTCTAACTGAAATGATTTCCTTAAACCACCACCGAGGGGCACTGTGTAACATTACACTACACCTGAAACAAAGTACACTTGATACACACTACACTTGATACACACTACATTTGATACAAAATACACTTGATAGACACCACACCTTAAACAAAGTACACTTGATACAAAATACATGGTGCACACTACACTTGAAAGAAAATATACTTGATGCACACTACACCTAAAACAAAATACACTGAATAATGATACTTGAGATACTTACAATGCTGGTTTTATTTTGCTCAATGGAGGTGATTATTATTAACTTAGGGGAGCCGCTCTACACTGTTTATGCATACACATAATTAGCTGCTAGCTTGTTAGCCAGGGAACTAAAATAAGTAGATGGTCAGTCAGTGTACATGGGCCAAATATATTTAATCTGATCATAATTCGGATTACTGTGTACATGGACCCCGAAAAAAAATGATTTGGTTATGAGGTTAATTTTCATGCATCACACAGTAAATCAGAATACTATATTTTGACATGTGCAGCACATACCGGAAACGGAGGTAGAAGAAGAAACAGTGACTTCTGCTGTAAACAAACATGGCTCGGTGCATTTCTGCTTGTCCGAAGTTGTCACGTCATTTATTTATAAAACTTTCCTTTTGTTTGCTACTTTTGTTTTAACTCTCTTTTAAAAATGGAGCTGTTCTGTGCGGGTTGCCGTAGTTTCTGTAGTCGCAGACATGTCTTAATTTTGACGGAGGCTAGCAGTTAGCACTTGGAGTAGCTGAAAGGTTATAAATAAAAACCGCTCGTTGAGACTGAGATTGTTACATCGACACATGAGACTCAAGACCGTACTTTTAATTTTGCTGGTCTCGTTTTAAAGCAACAAAGTCAACAGCACTTTCGTGCATGTTGAATGGGGTACAGTGGTAGATAGTCGCAAGACAATTGTTTCATTCTGAGACTACCGTATGTCATTTAGTCCCACTCCACCGCCAAAGTATAGCTGACGTCACAGACGTGCGCAGTAAGGATAATTTCAACTCGAATTTCAGAAGACGTGTTTACATGCGCTCCGATCTGAATGACTATCGGCATAAACCACATGTCTCAATCGGAAGGAAATATTGATCCGAACGTGTGTGATCGGCTCCGGTTAGGCTTTTAATCCGATTAATTGTGTGAATAGCTACTGTTTGTGATAAACATTAAAAGGCATTAATGACAAACTTTTTCACGAAAATCGGTCAATACTGATAGGTGACCTATCGATTGGCACATCCCTTCTTGATACACACTACATTCGATACACGCTATACAGTTTATACAAGCTACACCTGATACAAAGTACACTTGATACACAGGTGTCCCAAAAACATCAACATCCTTCATTTGAATTTTGAGTTCACTTTTTAAGACAAATAGCAGCTACTTTTCTTGAAATATTATTGAACATTTAGTCCATATTGCTAGCCATCACATATAAAAGAAGGATCTTCAATTGACAACAACATTTTTTTGAAACATTTGTAGCTTAGTAGTTGGGGGTAGGGCTGGGCGATATGGACGAAAAAGTATATCTTGATATATTTTTACTTATACTCGATATTCGATATATATCTTGATATATTTTCCGTTGAAAGTATACATTTAAAGATATTCATTTTTGAACGAGATTCACTAAAATTGAAGTGGTTGACAACTGTACTGTAAACAGTCAGTGGCACTTTTATTAACCCAGTTAGTCAAGATGGGTATTAACAGCACAGAAAATAGACTGTTTAAGCAGCACAGAATTAAATAACATAAATAAAATAGAAAAATATTATTTCTATGTAAAATAAATAACATAGCTGTGCAAATAATACATTTTGGCAGCATTTCTCGTGCGAAATATGCTTGGGCTTACATGGTAAACAACTCAAATTAATGTTTTATCCAGACGCATACATTTGTCCAAATGTGGCCAAGTAGACACATTGTGGGTTTCCTGGATGTTGTCTACATTGCTAAAAGATAAAACTAAAGAAGGGAATCCCTCTGCTATCTTCCACTAGTTTTTAAATATATAAATCACTCTTCTATCCTTCAACTCTCTCGCCGTCATTTGGGATGTCTGTTTTGATTTCCCTTCCTGGTTCGATGACCCGCCCTATCTTGCCTCTGATTGGCCTAATCTCAACCAATTGTGACTCATCATAGTAAACAACCAACCAATCATGGATGTTCTTATATACGTGCAAGCACGACTTGGAAGGAGGAAGAGGAAGGTTTTAGTAGCCCATGAGAGGGAGTGAAGAGCGGGGGAAACCAAAGGAACACAACAAATAAGCGGTGTTTGGTCATTTTAACGTGAAATAAATTAAATTGTTATTATGATATTTTCTTATTCATATCTTTAATATATCGATAAATCTTACATACTCGATATATCGCCCAACCCTAGTTGGGGGTGTCAAAACTAAAAGGACTTTTGAATGAATCACGATTGTAACGATTCTTAATAGATAAAAAAAAAAAAAAAAAATTAAAAATTATGTAGAACTTTTTTTTTCTCTCCCCCAAATCTGTCCTGTCCAGCCACTCAGGCAAATCATATTGTTGATATGTACAGCAGATACACATATGTACAGCCCATATACGCTGTACAGATTTGCTTTAGAAAAGAGAAGTGTTGGATACTTCTCTTTTTGCCTTATTTGTATTTTGAATGAAGGATGTTGATATTTTTAGGACACCTGTGTATCAAATGTAGTGTGTATGAAGTATACTTTGTATTCAAGTGAACTTTGTATCAGGTGTACTTTGTATCAAGTGGTTTGTATCAAGTGAAGTGTGTATCAAGTGTAGTGTGTATCCAAAATATAATGTTCAAATAAACATTTTACAAAGTGATCACTGCAGACACGAGAGCATGGTCCGAATGTGTTCCACAAGATGATGAAAGTGATATTTTTAATAGCCATTTCCTTCGAAGCACTTTCATTTTCCCCCTGACTTTATTACCTTAATGAAGCACTTTTGTGACACTATGAAAGCTCTTTCCTATTTCTCTATTTGGTCGACTGGAGCACAAGAACAGAACAGCAATATGGCACGTTCTGCTCAAAGTCCACACTCACTCGCTTGTTTTATTGCTACGCTCAAGCTGCTTGACCATCGTGTGAATTAAGCCTCGATGAAGAAAAACGGATGTGACGTCATATGCAACCCAGCAATCGCATACTATATAGTGCCTACTTTGCAGTGCATGCTACAAAGTGCATACGACGCACTATAAAACTGTTCATAGTATGCAAAGGTGTAATATTGTATAGTTAGTTTGTGTACCTAACAAAGTGGCCAAACAATAGTGTGTGTGAGTGCATGCTGACCTGCTCCACTGCGTCGTGTGCTCATGTCAGCAACGTAACACCATTGATCACTAACGGGGTCGTATTCTTCTACTGTGCTGAGACACTGACGAGACGCTCCATCATAACCTCCCACTGCGTACAGCTTACAACCTGAAAGAACACACACACACACACAATAGTGAGGCAGTGAACAGAGTGAGATGTCTTCCACCAACACAAGGAGGTTTTGTACCATCGACCACACCAACACCAACACTGCTGCGCCGCGTGTTCATAGACGTAACGTTCGTCCACTCGTTACTTTTAGGATCGTACACTTCCACAGTGGATAAACCTGCATGAGGACAAACAACACATGAGTCACGACAACTTATGTGTCGTGTGTGTGTGTGTGTGTGTGTGTCTACCTATACTGCCGTTAAATCCTCCCACAGCGTAGAGCAGACCTCCCAACATGGCCGCTCCCAGTGTGCTACGTCTCTCCTGCATGCTCGCCACAGGACTCCACTGGTCCCTGCCGCCATCGTAGACGTCCACCGTTCTCTCTCGCAGTGAACTGTTGAAGCCTCCGACCGCGTACACGCGACCCCCTACAGATACTACACCTGAGATCCCGCACACACACGTAAAGGATGGGAGTTCAGTGTGTCGCCGTGGTAACGCTGACAAACAAACACACCTGCTCGGCAGCGTCTTGACGGCAGCTCCGCCACTTGGTACCATCGATCTTCTTGGACATCGTAACATTCCACGCTTCGGATGGCTTTAGGAGCCTGCCCTCCCACAACCATCATCACCTGACACACACACATACATATTGTATAAAATACGCACACACTCGTGCATGTTGTTGATGATGGCGTGCGCGGCAGCACCTTGGGGATGCTGACTGGCGTCCGTGGTCGCGTCCTGTCCGTCTTGATGAGGTGCCTCTGGTCAGCAGGCATTAGGTGATACTTCATGGCCTCAATGAGAAAGTCCTTGCACGTGTTGTTGTTCTTAATCAGCGCCTCCTCCTCCACTCTCTGAAAGCAAGCACTGTCAGTGGGCGCCCCCTGGTGGACATATTCAGTTAACAATGCTTTCCCACATTGCAAAGAAATTATTTTGATTGGGAAATGTATCAATTACCTATTAGCATTTTTTTATAATAATTTAAGTGTTTTTAGTGCTATAAAAGTAAAACATTTTAACAGTCTATAATCCTGGTATACTACAATGCTTTTTCCATGAAAACCGAATGAATGCATAATTTGAGCTAAGTGATAATACTTCTTCATACTTTAATTTATGTACAAAATATATAGTAGGGCTGGGCGATATATCGCGGTTATAGACAATGACTATATCGTGATATTCGAGTATACGTTCTCACGCAGTTGCTTTTAGCTGCGGGCATTACACTACAGCAGTGGTTCTTAACCTTGTTGGAGGTACCGAACCCCACCAGTTTCATATGCGCATTCACCGAACCCTTCTTTAGTGAAAAAAAAAAAGAAAAATTTAAATTCAAGACAAAGTTATATGTTTTTGGTAACACTTTAGTATAGGGAACATATTCTAAGTAACAAAGACTTAATTCAGAGTTTTTTGGACACTAGGGGAACATATTCTAAGTAACAAAGACTTAATTTAGAGTTATTTGGTTAGGGTTAGGGTTAGAGGGTTAGGGTTATAATAAGGCCATGCCGAATAAGGCATTAATAAGTACTTAATAATGACTAGTTAAAAGCCAATATGTTACTAATTTGCATGTTAATAAGCAACTAATTAATGGTGAATATGTTCCCCATACTAAAGTGTTACCATGTTTTTTACTGGTGCACAAAATGAACTGTGCATGAACATCACCTTGTTCAAACAACAAAACCAACACACTGCATAAACTCACAACAAATTACACACCTGCAAATCAGTGTGACTTCTGCTGTTGCCGTATCCGTAATACGCCGATAGGGAGAAGTTTTTATTTACACGATGAGTCGGGTGTGTCTTGACCTCCGCCGAACCCCTGAACCCGACTCACCGAACCTCTAGGGTTCCATCGAACCCAGGTTAAGAACGACTGCACTACAGGCTCTTCTCACTCTTTGTTGTCTCTCTTTCCCACAGAGACAAAAAACAAGCGCACCTCGTTACATACGACACATACTGTCATGCGTGCAACGTCATACGCTCTTGCAGAGCAGAGAGGTAGCGGCATGGTAAAGTTAACTGTTGTGCTAGTGGAGCGGTGCGAGTGGTAATACGAGAGAGAGAAGGTGCGAATCTGGTAACAAATTAAGGAATAATTAATTCCCAAGAAAAACAGCAGGGAGTCCATCGTCTGGCGCTGGTTTGGCTTCAAGCGGGTAGATGGTGAACAAGTATGTGGCAAAAGCGTTGCTACAAAAAGTAGCACCACTACTAATTTCTAGCATCATTTGAAAAGCCACCTGCTAGAGAATGAAGAGTGCTTGAAACTCTGCATGTCAACATCTCCGTTCGTTGCCACACCAACAAAATGCCCAAGCAATCATTTCCATATCAACACCGTATGAAAAAAAAAAGTCAACAAGAGAAGGAGATAACATCCGCAGGAACCTACCACATAGCGAAGGACATACACTATTTGATTTCCTATTATGCAGCTCATTTTTATTTGACAGTTATTGAAATATCTTGTGTGACATCATGCACAAAAGTGCACTTTATTTGTTTTTAACTATTGTAGTGGCGTTCTGTACAAAAAGTGCACTTTAATTTAGCGTTGTTTTGATATGTCATCTTAGTGACATCATGCACAAAAGTGCACTAATAGCTTGTTTTAAAATGTCTCTGACAATCTTGCACTTTCTGTTTTGGAAATGACATGAATGTTTGTGCCACTGCTTAATAACTGTTTAATAAATACACTTTTGGTCAATTGACGTAGCTGCGGTTTCCCTCTCTGCATGAAAGTTCAAAATTAGCATATATTAATGCAGTATGAACAAGAATGTTTTAATGTAGACACATAGAATCATCATACTGCTGTGATTATATGCATCAAGTGTTCATTCAAGGCTAAGGCAAAATATCGAGATATATATTGTGTATCGTGACATGCAATGTTCCCTCTAATTTTTCATGTGTGTGAGCAAACGCACAAACACCCTGAGCATTCAGTGGAATACAGACGTGCACACTGTGGTCATACCAGCAGCACATTTGTCTCAAACCTGGCATAACAATTTAAATGTTTTATTATTATAATCAAGTGACTAGTCAATTTCAAGAGATTATTTTCTAATAGATGTGATTTGGCCCACTTAGATATATATATATTTTTTAATCAGCTATGCACTATAGTATTTTATGCCTAGGTGGGGGTCCTGCTTTGGAAAGATTGTGCACCCCTTTCAGAGATCACATTTAGTTCGCCTTAAAACATTCACATGTTGCATGAGATGAAGTGTTTATTAACTTTCTGTCCGTAAAATAAATATTTTTATTAGCAATTATGAAGTCCTGTAACATAATTTCATGATTAATATCCAAAAAATAACATTCTTAACAAATGACAGTAGAATAAGCACACTGATTGAGGAGTCATAGTAAAACGACCTGAAATTTACACTTGGGGCGGTATAGCTCGGTTGGTAGAGTAGAGTTGAGGGTTGCAGGTTCGATCCCCGCTTCCGCCATCCTAGTCACTGCCGTTGTGTCCTTGGGCAAGACACTTTACCCACCTGCTCCCAGTGCCACCCACACTGGTTTAAATGTAACTTAGATATTGGGTTTCACAATGTAAAGCGCTTTGAGTCACTTGAGAAAAAGCGCTATATAAATGTAATTCACTTCACTTCACACTTTACGTGTAGTGTTGGAGTTGTCCAACTTTTTGTGTGGCCATAAACGCACCAGTGGCTAATTGCCATAGTGTATGTGTTGGTGCAGGTGAGAGAGAGAGCAAGCGGCTGCTGTTGATATAACAGATGACAAAGAGTTGCTTTTGGCTTGGTTTGTACGGTAGACAACAACCAGTTTTGCTAGATAAAAGTATTTTACACATTGTTTTGGAGTGGTTATGGCCGACAAACAATCTCGCTAAATAAAGGGACCGATGGAATTCCTGTCCTCCTTTAAGTGTCTCCACAGACGCTACAATAATTTAAGTGTTGACAAACATTGTTTTATCTGTTGTGGCCGTCTTTCGTCACGTGTTACTCACAGTTGCAATGCAAAATCATACAAAACAAACGATTTGTTTATTTTGTTTAGAGTGGGATTTGATTTTTTGCGCGGCATAGATTTGCTGTGCGCAGAGAACACGTGAGCAGTGCGCAATTGCGCAGGTGCGCACCTTAGAAAGAACGTTGGTGACATGGCCTAAAAATATTGAGATATTAATAAAAGGCCATATCACCCAGCCCTACTACAAAGTGTACCAAAAGTCTAGCCTGGTGATTATTGTTGAGGAATTCAACACTCACAAATTAATGTCAGAATAGTTTCACTTATTTTACTTAAAATCACAATTAGGAAAATAACATTTTCACATAAGAACGTTTAGTATTTTCACAGGAACACCTCACACCCTCACCTACAATACAGTTGCCCAGACATATACTTAGGATAATCTAAGTACGATAAGTATATTCATAAATATGACTACTGTGTAGGGCTGGACAATTAATCTAAATTAGATTTCAATTTTGGCTTCTCATGATTATGAAAATATAATAATGGAAAAAAACTATTAATGGGCTGCGCAACATGTATGCGAATCCCTGAGCTTGTGACGGTGAAATGGATGAGGAGCGAATGAGCGAAAAAAAGAGAATGTCTACTACAAATTTGGGATGTCACCATGGTTGCTACTTTTTAGTTAATACAACGCTAGTATGCTTAATTAATCATCACTAAACTCAACAAAAAAAAAAGTAAGGCATATGATTTCCGCATCACGTAACCGGGAAAGAAGTCACATATTTGGCCAATCAAACAGAATATGCTGTTAAACTTAGAATATCAGGAAATTGACATAAATGTGAGTGAAATGTTGTCATCGTATGGAGAAGGAACATTTGTTTGGGAAAATAATGTGTCCGAGAATGCTCATTTACCCCCAAAACACTCAACCGCCCTGTCCTAAAAGAAACAATCGAGGTGGTCGCTTGAAACAGCGACTAAACTACAAAATTAAAACTAACAAGAACAATCCATACACCCACAACAAATCTGGCGCTCTTTTTTTTTTTTTTAACAGTTTTAATTTAGTCGCCTCTTTACTCGTCAAGATAAGAACAACAGCACAGCACAATAATAGCGTGGTGCGCCACATCCGGTCTGACTGCACTAACAAAATAAAGGTTTCAAAAAAATACCTTACACAAGCATAATGTACCTAAAGCCCTTATTAATACATTTACACAATTACTATGCTTCGACTTAAAATACTGGTTAAAGTTGTCCAAAAATGTATTGCACCAATAAATGTGAGGATTTTTGCATTTAATTAACAAACATTTTATAACATTTTATTTGACACAAAGAGCATGCACTTATAAATAAGTGTAAAAAGTAAAACATTTAATTTAAAAACAGAAAATGTTATTGTTTTTTTTTATAGTTATTTAAATGTATTGGTATTGCTATTATTAATATTTTTCTTGGGATTTATTCGCTACTAATTTATATCTTTTTTTTTTTTTACTATATTTAAAGATAAGTTTTGGTAGTACAATAAATACTCATGTTTTTAAATTAATGAATAATCGTGATTACAATATCAAACAAAATAATTATGATTATTATTATCCCCATTAACGCCCAGCACTGTGTTTGATGTACTAATAAAAAAATAATCATTAACTAAAGGCCAAGGACCCCCAAACTGATGGAGAAAAGGACCAGGGACCCTGAAATTATGATTGTATTTTACATTAAACTGGTCCTAAAGATACCTTTATGTGGAATGCTAACTATATTCAAATAAAAAGAGTAATGTGGTGCCAATCGCAAGCTGGCAACAAGCGTGCTAATTACTAGCTGAAAACCAACACGCTAATCGCTAGCCAACAATTGGCACGCTAATCCTTCTTGCTCCTTTCTTTGTCTATTCTTTTTTTTTTAAACATCATATTAAAAACCTCTTAAGGCCCAAGCTGTTTGTTTACATGCTTTTTTTTATTTCTCTTTGCTATTTGGGCTTATTGGACCCTAATTATATAAAAACTAAGAATCATCTTTTGATATGATGTCCTTAGTCCATAAGTACATAAACGGGTACCTCATGTTTAGTGACATGCTAATTCTTATTTTTACACTTTTTTTTTGCAAATTCCATTGTATGTTGTACTCTTCTGACACCACCAGATGGCAGTATAAGTGTCCACATAAGCGGCCATAAGACCCCAATTCAGTAGTGTACAGAATTTTGGAAATAAGAGCTAAAAGGTGCTGTACACGCATGTGGCAACTAAGCCTTTAGAGGTTTAAATTAATAATGTTTTCTGCAGATGAAGATATTATTTTAGATATTTGAGTGCTGGCTGCCTTCACGTACTTGCACCAGGTAATCGCGGGACAGCAGAGGCAGGCGGACGTGCTCCATCAGTTTGGGCATGTGCTCCACGCGAGCCGATTTGTCGTGTTTGATCCACGAGATCATGGCCTCAAAAACCTGCAGACACAGAGTAGACAACAATAAGCCCGCCATGGAACGACACAAATGTGCAATTGGTGACGAATGAGGTAGGCACGTTGAGTTAGACATAACGACTAATTAACGACTATTTTAATCAGTTGACTGTGAGGGGTGTCGGCTGACCATTTGTGGCCCCTCGTCTTGATCTCTAATGGGTTTCAGTGGAGACAAAGCCCACTGTGTCTAATCTCCTGCTTGGCATTCATTGACCAACACTCTGAGACACATCGGTCATCTCCTGTGGCTTCACGGAGGCAAACCATTCAGCTTTGTTATGCAATTGCATCGTAACCATTCTGACTTACTTTCACTGATTCTACTTTGCATGCAACAGAATGAAAATACTACCAATAATGATGAGTTTGCAAAAGGCAGTTGGGCTCCTCTTGGCTGTGCACTAAGAATGTAACAATATGAAAATGTCATGTCCCGGTTATCATTATCATTGCAGTATTGTTAAATGTGATCAAAAAGTATTCTTGCACACACTAAAATCTTTTGACCAAGTTTTTTTTTCATGACTAAAATAAATTGGGACACTGTCAGAAAAGCCACTATTTTGCATGTTTCTTATGCTTCACTGATAGTGTTTTAATCTTAGTATTAGTTTTGATAGTTGAGATTTTACCATTTTAAATACTGGTTTGTACTGTAGCACTTTATGATTTATTCAAAAGGGACCTATTTGGCAAAAACAACTTTTCTAATCTGATGGTACCCGATTATGTGTATTTGGGATCCCTATAAATCCCGAAAATTGTAAATCAAACCATCGAAGCATTGCGGAGATATTGCCTTCCGTCATACTTCCTCAAACGATCAGTTTAGAATTTGCTCTGTTACCTGACGTGTTCTGCCTTATCTCATCAGATGATAACTTCAAATATGTTAAAGTTTTGCCCAAAGAGCTTGGCGTGAGTCTGCCATTGTAGTCCGACACTGTAATCAATAAGTTCCTTCTTTTTCTCTCTACCCTTTCGTTGCGGGGCACATGCTTCCTCCGCTGTTGCCATTTCTAATAGAAAGTAGCGTATAGTTCTAACTTATATCTGTCAGTAGACTCCATATGGAAGCTCTAAAACAGGGGTGCTCATTACGTCGATCGCGAGCTACCGGTCGATCGTGGAGGGTGTGTCAGTCGATCACCAGCCAGGCATTAAAAAAATAGTCCTAAAAATGAGCGATCATAAATCTTCACTATGACGTCACTTTCGTCACTTGATTGACATTCACGGCACCCGAGGGTCTTCTGAGATGACGCTGGCTGCTGCCAGCTCATTAAAATTACCGTCAGGTAGGCAAGATACACTTTATTTCAACAGACTCTGGCGCCGTACCTGTCGTCAAAACTCCAAAGACCGACTGCACAGTTGCACAATAAAAGCGCTTCTTCATCCTGCCTGCGCTAACAAAATAACAGTCTCAGAAAGCTGGCGTGCACAAGCTAGCAAGCTATGGAGTTTGCCGACAATGTATTTCTTGTAAAGTGTATACAAAGGAGTACGGAAGCTGGATAAATAAGATGCCAAAAACCAACCACTTTCATGTGGTATTGGACAGAAAGGAGGACTTTTTTTCTCCTCCATTCGAAAATGCGGACGTTATCAGCACTACTGTCTGATTCCAATCACTGCAAGTCATCAGAATCAGGTAAAACACAAACTTATATTCTTGTCTTCATGAAAGAAAGGAATCTATATGTGTTAAACATGCTTGTATTATCTTTAAACACTTTTAACTTATTAACAATATTAACTATATGTGTTAAACATGCTTGTATTATATTTAAACACCTTTAACTTGTTAACAATATTAACTATATGTGTTAAACATGCTTGTATTATCATTAAACACCTTTAACTTGTTAACAATATTAACTATATGTGTTAAACATGCTTGTATTATCTTTAACCACCTTTAATTTGTTAACAATATTAACTATATGTGTTAAACATGCTTGTATTATCTTTAAACACCTTTAACTTATTACCAATATTAACTATAAGTGTTAAACATGCTTGTATTATCTTTAAACACCTTTAACTTGTTAACAATATTAACTATATGTTAAACATTCTTGTATTATCATTAAACACCTTTAATTTATTAACAATATTAACTATATGTGTTTAACATGCTTGCATTATCTTTAAACACCTTTAACTTATTAACAATATTAACTATATGTGTTAAACATGCTTGTATTATCATTAAACACCTTTAACTTGTTAACAATATTAACTATATGTATTAAACATACTTGTATTTTTATTAAACACCTTTAATTTATTAACAATATTAACTATATGTGTTAAACATGCTTGTATTATCATTAAACACCTTTAACTTGTTAACAAAAACATATATTTCATAAATAAGTAAATATAAATTATATATATGAATCAGGTAGATCCCCACGACTTGATCAATTGAAAAGTAGCTCGCCTGCAGAAAAAGTGTGAGCACCCCTGCTCTAAAAGCTCCAACAAAGATGGCGGGAGGAAGACGCAGTCGAAGTGGAGTCACGTCAATAAGACCACCCACGGCCTATCCTCGACGGTCAGAAAGCATCTTAAAATAAATCTGTAAAACATAATCTATGCAAAATTTTGACCAAAGAACCACAGTGGTAGTGGTCTACACAAGGAAGTGTTTTGAATGTAGAAATAAACTCATAATATGATCATTTTAAATAAAAGGGGTGTAGCAAAATCTATTATTATTTATTATTGCTGGCAGGCGTTGTGGCGTCCTACTCTGTTCAGCAGTCCCTAAACGCACCATTAAAACACTTCAGTCTCGTATTCCTCTGACTATAGAACGATCACTTGCTGTGCACAATTGAATATCTTAATTGCTCAGACAGTAATGTGTTTATATAAGTTTAAATCAGAGTGTGTCGTTTGTTAATGGGGAAAGACGTAAATGTCTTTTGTTTTCATGTTAGCATTTAGGCTAGCGAGCCTGTCAGTAGTGCATTTATCAACCATGTTTTTTTTGATAATTTTAATTCAAAACAATAATACTAACCAAACTGTTATCATTACATCCCCACTGTGCACACAACCTAAACTTCTTGCTTACTAATCATTAGCCTCTTCTTTCCATTGTCACTTGTTTCCTGTCATGTTGTGCTGTGTGCGCGTGTATGTGCAAATGAAGGATGTGTGCATGTGGTCTGCCTGACCTTCTCCTCGGTGCAAACGGTGAGCTTGTCGCTAGAGAAGAGGCTGCAGACCTGCTGCAGCGAAAGAGCCACAAACTCCTCACACTGCACCACCTCAGAGAAGTGCTGCTCTGTGGGACACAAACACACACACCACATGAACACTCAAGATGTGTCAACTGCATTAAATGTGTTCCACAATGAGAATGAGTATGAAGTCAATATTTAAGGTATATGATTACCTTTTTACCAAGTGTAAACTACGTCTGGCACACTTAGCAGACCACTCTACACTACCAAGTGTAAACTACTTGGAGCGTACTATGTTGTGTACAGCACATAGCCTGCACTACTAAGTGTACACATTACCAAGGGCAGGTTACATAACAATGCAGAAAAAAAAATACACAAATAAAAAGTAAGAATTAAAGTTAAAGTCCCAACAATCGTCACACACACACTGGATGTGGTGAAATTTGTCCTCTGCATTTGACCCATCCCCATGTTCACCCGCTGGGAGGTGAGGGGAGCAGTGAGCGGGAGCGTGCGCCGCGCTCAGGAATCATTTTGGTGATGAATTAAATGCATTAATGGAGACAAAAAGTAATAACAAAACTAGAATACAAATGAGGACATAATAAAAATGCCAGGAAAAATTGTACTAAACTACCTAGTGTGTGTACACTTGAACTACTACATTCAATTAACCACAAAAGTGAATCAAGAAAAAATACATAAATAAATAAAAGATAAATACAATTTATAATAATAATTTAAAAAATATACCGTATTTTTCGGACTATAAGTCGCAGTTTTTTTCATAGTTTGGCCGGGGGTGCGACTTATACTCAGGAGCGACTTATGCGTGAAATTAACACATTATCGTAAAATATCAAATAATATTATTTAGCTCATTCACGTAAGAGACTAGACGTATAAGATTTCATGGGATTTAGCGATTAGGAGTGACATATTGTTTGGTAAACGTATAGCATGTTCTATATGTTATAGATATTTGAATGACTCTTACCATAATATGTTACGTTAACATACCAGGCACGTTCTCAGTTGGTTATTTATGCCTCATATAACGTACACGTATTCAGCCTGTTGTTCACTATTCTTTATTTATTTTAAATTGCCTTTCATGTCAACATTTCAATGTCTATTCTTGGGTTTTATCAAATAAATTTCCCCAAAAAATGCGACTTATACTCCAGTGCGACTTATATATGTTTTTTTTCCTTCTTTATTATGCATTTTCGGCCGGTGCGACTTATACTCCGGAGCGACTTATACTCAGAAAAATACGGTATACATATACACAGCATATACATATATATTTATTTTCAAAATATTATTTATTTTTATAAAAATAAAAAGTGAATCTAAATGCTAAGTTTCCTTTAATTATGACTCATTTTCTAGTGGAGTCGGGCAATTGCTGATACTATATATGCATGTCCATTAAAAACGGCTCCTAAACGAACGTTCACAACAGGGAATCTGTTCTCATCGTTCATTTGCAAGCATGTGAGCACCCTTTGAGAAAAAAAAGGAAAACTGATGAAAAAAACATTTTGCACAAAGTGCTGCTACGCAAGCCTCGAAAGAAAATGTTGAAAATCAAGACTACCGTATTTTCCGCACTATAAGGCGCACCTAAAAACCACAATTTTTCTCAAAAGCTGACAGTGCGCCTAATAACCCGGTGCGCTTTATTACGATTCATTTTCATAAAGTTTCGGTCTCGCAACTGCGGTAAACAGCCGCCATCTTTTTTCCCGGTAGAACAGGAAGCGCTTCTTCTTCTACGCAAGCAACCGCCAAGGAAAGCACCCGCCCCCATAGAACAGGAAGCGCTTCACCCGCCCCCATAGAACAGGAAGCGCTTCACCCGCCCCCGGAAGAAGAAGAAAAAACGCGCGGATATCACCGTACGTTTCATTTCCTGTTTACATCTGTAAAGACCACAAAATGGCTCCTACTAAACGATCCGGGTCATAAAAAGACGCAATCTCTCCATCCGCACACGGATTACTACCGTATTTCACAGCAACTGAACCGCACTGTGGAACGGGAGCACGTACGGTGAATATTCGCTCCACAGGGAATGAGAAGTCATCCTTCACTGTGGTTCTAGCTTGCCATGCTAACTTCCACTCATGGTGATATTCAAAAGGAAGACCTTGCCAAAAGAGACCTTTCCAGCCGGCGTCATCATAAAAGCTAACTCGAAGGGATGGATGGATGAAGAAAAGATGAGCGAGTGGTTAAGGGAAGTTTACGCGAAGCGGCCGGGTGGCTTTTTTCACGCTGCTCCGTCCATGTTGATATATGACTCTATGCGCGCCCACATCACAGATGGTGTCAAAAAACAAGTGAAGCACACAAATACAACACTCGCCGTCATTCCGGGTGGATTAACCAAAGAACTCCAACCGCTGGATATTGGTGTCAACAGGGCATTCAAATCACGACTGCGAACTGCGTGGGAAAAATGGATGACCGAAGGCGAACACACCTTCACTAAGACGGGCAGACAACGCCGGACAACATACGCCAACATCTGCCAGTGGATTGTAAATGCCTGGGCAGATATTTCTGTCACAACTGTGGTCCGAGCTTTCCGGAAGGCAGGATTCACAGAACTGCTGCACAACAACAGCGACACTGAATCCGATGATTTCGAAGAGACGGAGCCCGCCATTTTGGAAGCCACGCTAGCGCAACTTTTCAATTCGGACACCGAAGACGAAGAATTCGAAGGATTTACCGGTACGAATGAAGAATAACTTCAGAAAGTGAGCGCTATGTTTATTTTGTGTGTTGTGTGTTGTGACATTAACGTTCGAGCAACATTACCGGTATGTTGCTATTGCTCTACACCATTTTGAATTTTACTATGTTTGTGATTGCACATTTGTACATTTTGGGACAGAGTTGTTAGAACGCTGGTTTTCAATATATTATTAAAGTTTGACTGAACTATCTGACTGTTTTTTTGACATTCACTTTAGCGCAGCGTTTTTTTGACATTCACTTTAGCGCAGCGTAGGCGCGGCTTTTAGTCCGGGGCGGCTTATTGGTGGACAAAATTATGAAATATGTAATTCATAGAAGGTGCGGCTAATAATCCGGTGCGCCTTATAGTGCGGAAAATACGGTACATTTCCTGCAATTGGGTGCATTTCTACACTTAATTTTACCCATAGGTTTATTTTCATCTACCAATCTCTTTTGACACTTACATGTCCCATGTAATGTAACACAGAATTTGTAGTTTTTTTTAGTCGATACCTTACCAAATGTATTATCCTTGAAAATGTCATGTACAATTATATAACACGCATGCAAAGAACTTCCCATTTGGCAACGCCCACTTGGGCAATATACTTCCGGTGTTGTGACCGGGACGTCAAAACTGTACCTTCTCGTTCGCTGCTAATAAATGATCTACAACTACAACTGGTTTGGACCTAACAGTGTTTGGATTGTAATCATCCAAACAGGATTAGCAGCAAAGTAGAAAGCCAGCTTGCTAGAGGATGCTAAGTATGCTAATTAGCGAGATTGTTTCGGCAACCCTGTCCCTGTCCTCCAATTTAGTGCGGTGTTTAGGCAAGAGGAACAGCGAATGCATGTAGCTAGGGCTGGGCGATATATCGAATATACTCGATATATCGTGGGTTTGTCTCTGTGCGATGTAGAAAATGACTATATCGTGAGTGTTCGGGTATACGTTCTCAAGCAGTTGCTTTTAGCTCAAGCATTACACTACAGGCTTTTCTCACTCGTTCTTGTCTCTCCTTCTCACAGAGACATAAAACAAGCGCACCTTGTTATATACATTGCGCGCGCAACGTCATACGCCCCTTGCGGAGCAGAGATTTAGCCGAATGGGTTACGTTAGCTGTGGCAGGTGGTGCAAGCGGAGCGGTGCGAGTGGTAATACGAGAGAAAGAAAGTGCAAATCTGGTAACAAATGGAGAAAGAATAATTAATTCCCATGAAAAACAGCACGGGGGTCCATCGTCTGGCGGTGGTTTGGCTTCAAGCGGGGAGATGTTGAACAGACAGCCGTAATATGTAAAGCATGCGGCAAAAGCGTTGCTACAAAAAGTAGCGGCACTACTACTTTGAAGCATCATTTGAAAAGTCACCTGCGAAAGAATAATGAGTGCTTGAAACTCCGCATGTCAACATCTCCGGCCGGTGCCACACCAATAAAATGCCGAAGCAACCAGCACTGACCCAATTGAGGCTGGCGTCTTCCATTTCCACATCAACACCGTATGAAAAAAATAGTCAACAACAGAAGGAGATAACGTCCGCAATAACCTACCACATAGCGAAGGACATACACTATTTGATTTCCTATTTTGCAGCTCATTTTTATTTTACTTTAGTTTTTGAAATATCTTGTGTGACATCATGCACAAAAGTGCACTTTATATGGTTTAAAATAATGTAGTGGCGTTCTGTACAAAAAGTGCACTTTAAATTTAGTGTTGCTTTGATATGTCATCTTAGTGACATCATGCACTAAAGTGCACTAACAGCTTGTTTTAAAATGTCTCTGACAATCCTGCACTTTCTGTTTTGGAAATGACATGAATATTTGTGCCACTGCTTAATAACTGTTTAATAAATACAGTTTTGGTAAACTGACTTAGTTGTGATTTCCCTCTCTGCATGAAAGTTTAAAATGAGCATATATTAATGCAGTATGAACAAGAATGTTTTAATGTAGACACATAGAATCATCATACTGCTGTGATTATATGCATTAAGTGTTCATTCAAGGCTGAGGCAAAATATCGAGATATATATCGTGTATCGTGACATGGCCTAAAAATATCGAGATATTAATAAAATGCCATATCGCCCAGCCCTACATGTAGCTGAAGCAAGCGTTCAACAAATGTTGTTTAAATCTTATTTTTTGATATAGTAGTGGGTTTACATAATTCACCCAACAAACTTTTGCTCTTGTCACACTCATTTTCACGGGACACATTTCCAGTGTTGTGTGTTATTGCGCTGAGAAGCTACGGATGAATAGATACTGCTGGATTGCTGATAAGAAAACAACGTCTGAATGTCATCAAAACAATTAGCTACATCTTTTCACACTCTTCCTTTGACTCCCGTCCTTACACGCTGCAATATCTCTTAAAAAACCGCGGAAGTGATATTTTGACGCAAAAATGGATGTTTAAAAACACAGATTTGCGCGTTTTCGCCGACATTTCACATGCCTGCACTTAAAAGAGCGGTTCAAAAGACTTGATTTGTTCGAGAACGTCATACACACACTACTAAAAAACGTGCATACTTTGTATTATGCACGCAATACTATAGTACTGCTGCAGAGTGATGCCATTTTACACACACGACTAAACTACTAATGCAGCATGTACACAACACTGTACTGTTGTGTGGTAGTACTATGTAATTAAAACCAAAAGCAACACTGTACCATTGTGTAGTGAGACTAAAAGCTGGCTTTGATTTTCCTAAAAAATTCTGATTTGACCTTCATTAACATTTTGGATTGCAGCAACCAATCAAATGCTACAAAAGAGTGTACCAAAAAAAAACCACACACACACACATACCAGCATAAGCGTGCGCCTGGCTGACAAGCTGCATGCACGTGTGCAGGTCGGCAAAAGCTCGAATGCCCAAACAGTTGGATGGATGAAGCTGCGCTTGAAGGAAGTCGCAACAAACTTGACGAACATCCATCAGCTGGAGCAGACTGGCGGCCGGCAGCAGAACCTGCAGGAACAAGTCTTGTTACACAATATATTTTCTTGAAGGATCCATTATTTTTTCACTATTTTCACTAGGGGTGTAACGGTACACAAAAATTTCCGTTCGGTACGTACTTAGGTTCAGAGGTCACGGTTCGGTTCATTTTCACAGTAAGAAAACAACAAAATATAAATGTTTGGGTTATTTATTTACCAAATTTGCAAAATCTTCCACCAAAAATATTTTTCTTAGTGGAATATTTGATGTGAAGTAATCGGAACCTTGGATAGGTCAATAATTCATAATAACATTGATTTTGATTTAATATTATGTTTTGAGCAATGACAGTTTGAAAAAAACAAAAAACAGCTTTGTTTTATTAGTCAACATTGCAACTTTTTCTAAATTACATTTAACCTTTAAGCTTTAATATTTCACTTTTGTTATGTTTTTGTTTATTTCAATAGTATTTTTAGAATGTGCCGTGGGCCTTTAAAACATCAGCCGTGGGCCGCAAATGGCCTCCGGGGCACACTTTTGACACCCCTGCTATAGATAATAAAAAATTAAATCTGATAAATCTATGGATAAAAAGCAGAGCCTGGCGACGCATGCGCGTTTATCATAACTCTCTCGCTCCCTCTGTCTCTGCCCCTCCCTCACAAATGCTGCTGCGCGCACAATTTGTTTTGTTTTTAAAGGGGAACATTATCACCAGACCTATGTAAGCGTCAAAATATACCTTGATGTTGCAGAAAAAAGACCATAGATTTTTTTAACCGATTTCCGAATTCTAAATAGGTGAATTTTGGGGAATTAAACGCTTTTCTATTATTCGCTCTCGGAGCGATGTGACGTCACATCGGGAAGCAATCCGCCATTTTCTCAAACACATTACAAACACCGAGTCAAATCAGCTCTGTTATTTTCCGTTTTTTCGACTGTTTTCCGTACCTTGGAGACATCATGCCTCGTCGGTGTGTTGTCGGAGGGTGTAACAACACGAACAGGGACGGATTCAAGTTGCACCAGTGGCCCAAAGATGCGAAAGTGGCAAGAAATTGGACGTTTGTTCCGCACACTTTACCGACGAAAGCTATGCTACGACAGAGATGGCAAGAATGTGTGGATATCCTGCGACACTCAAAGCAGATGCATTTCCAACTGGACTGGACAGATCAGCTTTCAGGAAAAGAGAGCGGATGAAGGTATGTCTACAGAATATATTAATTGATGAAAACTGGGCTGTCTGCACTCTCAAAGTGCATGTTGTTGCCAAATGTATTTCATATGCTGTAAACCTAGTTCATAGTTGTTAGTTTCCTTTAATGCCAAACAAACACATACCAATCGTTGGTTAGAAGGCGATCGCCGAATTCGTCCTCGCTTTCTCCCGTGTCGCCGGCTGTCGTGTCGTTTTCGTCGGTTTTGCTTGCATACGGTTTAAACCGATATGGCTCAATAGCTTCAGTTTCTTCTTCAATTTGGTTTTCGCTACCTGCCTCCACACTACAACCATCCGTTTCAATACATGCGTTATCTGTTGAATCGCTTAAGCCGCTGAAATCCGAGTCTGAATCCGAGCTAATGTCGCTCTAACTTGCTGTTCTATCCGCCATGTTTGTTTGTATTGGCATCACTGTGTGACGTCACAGGAAAATGGACGGGTGTATATAACGATGGTTAAAATCAGGCACTTTGAAGCTTTTTTTAGGGATATTGCGTGATGGGTAAAATTAAAAAAAAAACTTCGAAAAATAAAATAAGCCACTGGGAACTGATTTGTAATGGTTTTAACCCTTCTGAAATTGTGATAATGTTCCGCTTTAACCCCTTCTTAACCCTGAACGTAGTGTAACAACCTGCTGAAGTTGATGTTGTGTTTTTGAGTGAGTGATATTCAGAATTCCCATTGTTGTGAACGTAGCACGCCTGTAAGGTGATTGGTGAAGAAGCAGGAAGCGTTGTTGCGGAAATGAGGAGTGAGGATAGACGTGCGTGTGGAAGGAACGAGATAAGTTGAGCTGTGTTAGTATAGGTTGCTCAATAAAAGTTTAAAAAGAGCGTGAGACTTGGCGTGCACTTCTTCTGGACGCTACAGTACATTGAAAATACACGCAACCCTAACTCAAAATGCCGGACATTTGAGGCATTTAAGAAACTCCGCCCTGACAGCTCCGCAAAAGAGGACATGTCCAGTGAAAAGAGGACGTATGGTCAGTCTGTTGTAGCCCGTTAGCTGCTAGCATGCCGTGTGTTGTGCCTTAGTGTGCATAGTTTACACAACGTGCGTTACGCTACTTAATATGTCCGAGTGGAAACTCGTTCGGTACACCTCCGAACCGAACCCCTGTACCGAAACGGTTCAATACAAATACACGTACCGTTACACCCCTAATTTTTACCCTTTTCACCTTTTTAACCACTCGGCCTAGTTTTTTTTTGTAAAAAAACAAAACAATGAATAAGCTAGCTTGATGAACAGTCAATTGAACAATGTAACAGTGTAGGTACACTGTATGTATTATAAATAATATTACTATGGTAAGTATATTACCATAGTAATGAAGACCGACATTCTTCCTGGTATACAAGCTTCGTCAGACCATCGCAAATACAAATAAAATGACGACGATGCACTAAACACACTCATCAGGCACTCCGCAGCTAACAGTGGGAGGATTTCCTGTCTCTCTCCATGCACACTTCCTGGTCTTAATAATGACAGGAAGTGTCGAGGCTGCGACATTGTCCCGCTGCTTTCACTCGACAATGCTGGAATCAAATGTGATTTCATTGTCAGGTTTGATCAATGCTCAAGATGATGAAAACATAAGACATGATTGCCCTCCTCAATCATAACAGTTTTCTTTTTTCTTTTTGTGACCAACATTTTTTTTAATGTCTTGAAAGTGTTAAAGATTCTATGAATTGTTCCCAAATGGACCGTTCAGATTGTCTTGGAAGACATTTCAATAAGCAGGCTTAATTGTTTCATGCTCACAGACGAAGATGGTGCCGGACCCTAAGTATTTATCTTCTAAGGCAGAGAGACATGCCTCAACCTTCCATCCATCCATCAATTTTTTACCGCTTGTCTCTTTCGGAGTCGCAGGGGGTGCTGGAGCCTATCTCAGCTGCATTCGGGCAGTAGGCGGGGTACACCCTGGACAAGTTGCCACCTCATCGCAGGGCCAACACTACTGCCCCAACCTATTAAATTAAATATAAATAATGCTTGATTGATTGATTGATTGAAACTTTTATTAGTAGATTGCACAGTACAGTACATATTCTGTACAATTGACCACTAAATGGTAACACCCGAATAATCTTTATAGCCTATCTATAAAGATTATAACTATGATGTAATAATTAACATCCATCTTTTTCCGCTTATCCGAGTGTTGTTTGTAGTTTATTGCACTCAAAATGTAATTAAACGTATGCTGTGCTTAACTAAAGATGTATTAAATAACATTTTTCATTTAATGTATTACAATGTAATGTGATTTATGCTAGACCTAAATTAAATGATATTAATATATCATTATATATATATATATATATAGTATAAATTAATATTTTTTTACCGCTTTTGCTCAATATCACCATTCATTGTGCATGTAAATTGTTGTAATGCATTAGTATGTCATGTCTGCATGAAAATCAAACAAAAAAGTAGCTTATCGGGTAGGGCGATTAAATGATATCAATATATATCGCGACAGACACGTAATCGATATACATGAAAAGTGTGTTCAATAAAAGTTGTATTTGTTTTTTCTTCTTCGTCGAAAGAAACCGGAAGTTGTACAGCAAGGTTGGTTGCATAAACAAAGACACTTGCTCTCTAGTAACATAGCAACGCAAGAAGTGATCACTGATCAGTGGGAATGATACGTTAACAGCCGATCCAGTAACGGTATCAACAATCACGTTTGGTTGCGCCATCTTGTTGTTTCACAGTTGATTCTTTGCATGGAGTGAAAACAAAATTGAAAATGAGTGCTGCAGAGGGCGAAGAAATTGTGGATAAAACAGGAAAAGTCACCTCGACAGTATGGCAGTTTTTTGGGATTTTTAAAAAAAGGGACCGTAGTCAGTCCAAGGCGCTCGTAGACAGTAATACCCTAGCCGCGCATGCCCTTGAGAAAACCTATAAAAAATAGTTCTTCACAGGTTTCTGTGTGTTTACATTTTCACACTTTACACTATTTTGTTACACATTATTATTTTTGCACCTCAATTTTAACAAATTATTGCTAAGTGTTCAATGTGATTTTAGAATGTAGTCTACATCGATTGTTGGAGCGTCTTCCATGCTTGTGCTGACATTTCCTTTCCTTTCTGTCTTCATAGTGAAGGGATTATAATCAGGCTACATTTTTAATAAAAATGTTTACATTTAATGTATTTTTCTCCTGGTCCTTATTTTCGATAGGTCATAAAAAATATTGATCTATATCGACCAATATAAAACACTTATATTGTAATACAGTTTTCAACCATAACGCCCAGTCCTATTGTCAGGGTCATGATTGAGCTAGGGCTGGGCGATATGGACGAAAAAGTATATCTCGATATATTTTTACTTAAACTCGATATTAGATATATATATATCTCTATATATTTTCCGGTGAAAGTATATATATAAAGATATTAATTTTAGAGCGAGATTCACTGAAATTGAAGTGAATGACAACTGTACTGTAAACAGTCAATGGCACTTCTGTTAACCCAGTTAGTCAAGATGGGTATTAAACAGCACAGAAAAGAAACTGTTTAAGTAGCACAGAAATACATAACATAAATAAAATAGAAACATGTTCTTTCTACATAAAATAAATAACCTAGGTGTGCAAATAATACAAAATGTATCAAACTCAGATAAAAAATACATTTGCAGGCAGGCACTTTTTAATTCCCAGTCGACGATGTAATGGACTGTCACACACGTACAGTTCTGGTCAGCACCAAGTAAGTGACTTTACTTAATTGTGCGGCTATGATCTTCCTCACTTCGGCATACATTTTTGGCAGCATTTCTCGTGCGAAATATGCCCGCCTTGGCAACTGGAGAACAGTTTTGATTTGGGCTATCAAGGTAAACAACTCAAATGAATGTTTTATCCAGACGCATACATTTGTCCAAATGTGGCCAAGTAGACACATTGTGGGTTTCCTGGATGTCGTCTACATCGCTAAAAGATAAATCCCAGGAAGAGAATCCCTCTGCCATCTTCCACTAGTTTTTTTAATATATAAATCGCCCGCTTGAATATTCCCTCTTCTCTTCTCCGACTCTCTCGTCGTCATTTGGGATGTCTGTTGTGATTCCATGACCCGCCCTATCTTGCCCCTGATTGGATTGTCCGTAATGTTTTGCCCTAATCTTAACCAATCATGGATGTTCTTATACGTGCAAGCACGTCTTGGAAGGAGGAAGGGGAGGGGTTTAGTAGCCCATGGAGTTTTGAGAGGGGGTGGGAAGCGGGGGAGAACAAGGAACACAACATATAAGCGGCGTTTGGTAATTTTGACGTGAAATAAATCATTTCGATTTTACGATATTTTCTTAATTCATATCTTGTTTAAAAATATATCTTACAAACTCGATATATCGCCCAGCCCTAGATTGAGCAATGTTTTCTGGTTTCTTTTAACTATCACGCTCCTATTGTGATGATTCCGACATCCAGTCACGCTCACCTGGACGTTGTCCTCAGTGACTTCTATTTCGGCTGTGTAGATGTAGTCCACCAGCTTACTGAGCGTCGGACCATCCACCTCGCCGATCTCCACCCGCTGGGCCTTGCTCTCGCTCATGTCACCTACACATACACACACACACAGGTCAGCATCAAATCATGCACGTGGAATAAACACAGGGGTCGTGCACCTGTGAACATGGCACAGAAGTATGGACTGGAGGCGGCCAGGACCACCCTGTGCGCCGCCACGGTGACGCTTCCCGCCACCAGCTGGACGTCACACAGCATGTTCTTACTGGAAGACAGACAAGATGAACATGGGCGGGCGGAGGAGGACGTCAACCGGGCATCCAAAGAGCAACACACCCTCTCAGGTCGTTCATGAGCTGGAAGGCTTTCCTCATGTGCGTGTGGTTGAAAGTGAACATCCCGCCATTTCCCGCCTCGTCCTCATCGGGCTCGGCGTTGCACTTGAGACGCGAGGGCACACGCTCACTGGCGACACATGACACGACGGCTCTGGATCATTGGTGACAGAGGACAAGCTTTAAGTTACGTCATTTAAAAGCTATGATTCACTGGTCATTTTTTAGGCACACAATCTAGAGGGTGTGCTAAAAAAAACATAGATTCACATCCGAATTGCGACTCTTATTCATCCCGATTCTAAATTGATTCATAATATTTAAAAAATTATTTTTTAAAAGTGTGTGTGTATATATATATATATATATATATATATATATATATATATTCAAGGTAGACATGAAACTGCAACAGGAAAATACCAAAAAAAGAGAAAAAGACACCAAAATAGGAGGGCAAGATGAGAATTAAAACACTACACACAGGAAAACACCAAAAAACTCAAAATAAGTCACGGCGTGATGTGACAGGTGGTGGCAGTACACCTACTTGGAGACAAGAGCTATAGTGGTGCATGCTTGGTTATGGGTTAAATTCAAATCCAACAATTGCGAGAACAAATTTTTAATTGTCAATATCGGCTGCTGAGTTTCATTTTTCAATGATTTATGCTGGCTGTGTGCTTTGGGATTTTTTCATAGAAAAGAATGTGCCTTGGCTCAGAAAAGGTTGAAAAACACTGAACTAGACGGTGAAAAATGTGCGGCGTAGTGATGTCATGATTAAATGGACCCTCAATGTATTATATTATATTCGATATTAATACTTAAACGTCAGAGGTTATACTGTGAGGGTTTCCTTTCAAATGGTCTACAACAGTGTTTTTCAACCACTGCGCCGCGGCACACTAGTGTGCCGTGAGATACAGTTTGGTTTGCCGTGGGAGATCATGTAATTTCACCGAATTGGGTTAAAAATATTTTTTGCAAACCAGTAATTATAATCCGCAAATGTGCCGTTAATGAGTGTTTGTGCTGTCTAGAGCTCGGCAGAGAAACCGTGCAATACTCTTCCATAACAGTAGGTGGCAGCAGGTAGCTAATTGCTTTGTAAATGTCGGAAACATGGTTTGTCGTGATCACTATACGCGGGAGGCAGCGTGCAGGTAAAAAGGTATCTAATACTTAAAAGTATATCTAATACTTAAAAATAAATAAAAGGCGAGTGCCACTAAGAAAAGGAATTGAAGCTTAGGGATGGCTATGCAAAACGAAACTAAAACTGAACTGGCTGCAAAGTAAACAAAAACAGAATGCTGGATGACAGCAAAGACTTACTGTGGAGCAAAGACGGCGTCCACAATGTACATCCAAACATGACATATATTATACAATATTAAACTAGATCCACCCTACGTTCATTGCACCGGTCGTCCTAGAGGGGGTTGAGTTTTTCCTTGGCCTGATGTGGGATCTGAACCGAGGGTGTCGTTGTAGCTTGTGCAGCCCTTTGAGACACTTGTGATTTAGGGCTATATAAATAAACATTGATTGATTGATTGACATGACAATCAACAATGTCCCCACAAAGAAGGATAAAAACAACTGAAATATTCTTGATTGCGAAAACAAAGCAGGTGCGGGGAATAGCTTATTAAACTGCTACAGGAAAATACCAACAAAAGAGGAAAAGCCACCAAAATAGGAGCGCAAGACAAGAACTAAAACACTGCACACAGGAAAACAGCAAAAAAAGAACTCCAAATAAGTGACGGCGTGATGTGACAGGTGGTGACAGTACACCTACTTTGAGACAAGAGCTATAGTGATGCATGCTTGGTTATGGTTTAAATTCATATCCAACAATTGCAGCAACAACTTTTTATTGTCAATGTCAGCTACTAAGTTTCATTGTTCAATGATTTCTACAGGTTGTGTGCCTCGGGATTTATTCAATGAAAAAAATGTGCCTTGGCTCAAAAAAGGTTGAAAAACACTGGTCTACAATACAATGTCAAGTATCAACATTAAACTCAAACATGGACAAGCGGTAGGAAATGGATGGATGGATGACTTGGTATAACACTTTGTGGACTTTTGTCAAGTTTTGACAGTTGATAGGCGTGGGGGGGAAAGGTCATTCGCTGATTTAAACACAATAGTGTCGATGTAAATGTCTTGTTTATCACGTTAGATTGTTGACTAGCACCAGCTAGCACAGCAAGACAACTTTACGCTAACAACGTAGCTTCCGGCTGCAAACTATCATGAGATGTTGTTCAGACCCACTGAACGGGCGTTTAAAATACACTCGTCGTCCGCCTATAAATGAACATTAGGTGATAAAAATGTGCCCACGAGTGAAAAGTTTACTTGACAACGTGACTGTCATCGACGGTAGCTAACTTGACGCCGCTACCTAGCTAAGATGGGGTCGCAAACAGGCAGGACGCGCGTTTCCAAGTCGTTATGAGGACAGAACATAGAGACGTGACGTGAAAATAAAAGCGCACCAGTATCGTTAATCGCGGAGTGTCGGAATGACGGCCGCTGTTCGGTAACTTACCCCAGAGACGCATCGTCCATCCTCGCTGAGGATACACAGCAACACGGAGGGCAAGAGCGCCCACGGATACGAAGATCGTCTATTAGGAAGTTAAAAAGCACCATTTATTGTAAAATCACTACTGTGCAAAACCTATGATTATAACACCATTGTCTACACTTTTAATAATATAAAACATAAGCTGATGGTCAGTTTGCATAAGAAATGTGATGTTTGAATGCAGGGAGGAAAGTTTTCACCTGTACAATTTGGCACTGAAAACTAAAAGGTTCTGAGTAGTTTTGCAGGCCGCGGACCTGAAGGCTGGACGTGAAAATATGTCAGAGTGAGTGCTCGAACCGTTTGTATGTGTGGACGATCAGGGCAGTGATTTAAGCGGGGTGGGTGAAGACAACGAAAATAGTAATTTAAAAAAAATTGGGCCTTTCCCTCAAAAAAATAAGAATCTTTAGACATAAATTTAAATCAAATGGAAATATAAGAGGTTCTGTTTCAAACAAACCTAAGAACTATCAAGGGGAGCCTTTTGTCTCTACCCTTCACCCCATCCCAAATAAAATGGCCGACATGGAGCACATGTCTGCTGCATTGATAACAAGCAGTATCGAATGTGGATCGATACCAGCATTGCAGTTTAGCTTTTGTTAAATTTTATTTACATATATGTTTTGGGGTGTTTGGCGAAAAAGAGCCTCGCTTTCATTTTTCATGTGTTATGTTTTCCCAAACGCTTCGGCCCTTTTCCAACCCCCGGATAGTTTATTATCGATTTAGGTTGATACCAACATTTGCAGTATCGCCCCCACGAGTAGACAATGGGCGACGTTGCTGCTCCCTGGTGGCCACCAGTCTGCATGCTTGGTGTAAAATGGGCTTGATTTTCGAACATTAAAAACCAAACATAAGGATGTGCTGGACGTTGATTTCAAAAAACAGTTTTAATCTAAAACAAACATGAAATGACAAAGCAAAGTGGAAAAAAAAACGTTTTTGATTTTAACTCAATCTGCGACATGTCTACAGAAATAGATTTGTCACATTAAAAAATAATGTCGAAGACTAGGAAACTCAATTCACTTCCCTTAAAAAGCCTGAGACATAAAAACGACTTCACAGAGCAGTGACAAACGTAGTTACATTGCAATAATTCACAATTCTTAGTAACGTCCATAAAGAGGAATAAGAGAGATGGGGGTCCAGGCGGGCACTCATTCATTCGACTCGGAGACCCTCCATGTTGGTGTGTATTCAAGTTCACTAGAAGCAGGATCTCCCCTCATGGCTGCTGTATGAAAAGTGGAGGGAAATCTAGTAGCCCTGTGAGTAGCCTCCTCCTCCTCCTCCGCCACCTCCACCCCCCCTGCCGTAGCCGCCTCTGCTGTACGGGGCCGCGCTCCTGAAGGAGGAGTAGTTGCCCCCCTTCATTGCACCGTAAGTGGACTGCTGCTGTCCGTAGCCCCCCCCAAAGTCACCGTTGCTGTAACCGCCGCCCATGCTGTTGTCGTACTCTTCATATCCCCCGCCGTAGCCACCACCGTAGCTAGCGCCGCCTCCACTGCCGTTGTAGCCGCCACCACCACCGCCGGCGCCATAACCTCCCCCGTAGCCACCTCCGTAGCTGCCGCCGCCGGCGCCATAGCCTCCTCCGCCGTAGCCGCCTCTACCGCCGCCGAAGCTCGGCATCCCTCTGCCGCGACCCCTTCCACCACCACCACCGCCGCCGCCGCCACGGCCGCCGGTATTCGACATCTCGTGCTTGCTCATGGCCTTCTTCACCTCCACTTTGTTCCCGTTGATGGTGTGGAACTTGGTCAGCGCCGCCTTGGTGGCCGCGTCGGTTTCCTCAAAGAAGACAAAGGCGAAGCCACGCTTCCTGCCGGTCAGCTTGTCGACGATGATCTCGGCCTTCTCCACCATGCCGTACTGGGAGAAGTAGTCGGCCAGGTTGTCGGACTCAATGTGGTCTCTCACGCCGCCGACGAAGATCTTCTTGACATTGGCGGAGATTTCCGGGTTGTTTGCCTCCTCCCGGGCGACGGCTCTTTTCAGCTCCACGTTGTGTCCGTCAACGACATGTGGCTTGGACGCCATTGCTGCGTCGGCCTCCTCCGGCGTCGAGTAGGTTATGAAGCCGAAGCAGCGGGACCGTCCCAGCTGCTGGTTCATCACCACCACGCAGTCGCTAAGGATCCCGAACTGCTCGAAATAGCACCGAAGGCCATCGTCCGTCGTCTGCACATTAAGGCCGCCGACAAAAAGCTTTACGAGTTTAGACATGGCTGTCTTCGTGCTGAGAAAAGGTGCGACAGAGCGGCCTTCTCCTTCTTCAATGAACGACGCTCGGGGCGGGCCGTTTGACTTGCTGCCTTTCATAAAACGTGGCGGCCGCTGATTGGTCAGCTTGAAAAAGAGCAACGCCTCTGCTGGGGAGACCAACCAATCACATTCATGCTACTTCACTTGATGTTGGAAATCCCAAAATCAAACTCCTTGTAGCGAGGGAAATGTGTGGATACTCCATTTTTGTTTCCTTTGGTACATTCATTTCACTTAACAGTTAAAATTAGCCATATTAGACTTTTCAATCCATTACTTAACACACCTAATGTTCATTAAAATTAGCCATATTAGACTTTTCAATGCATTACTTAACACACCTAATGTTCACATGTGTTGGTTAAAGCAATACTATCAAGTAGTGTAAATAACCCCCAAACTAATGAACATACTCCCAAATACGCTTTTGATGCACTTTTGTATATTCAAAACTGCTAATTGTTACTTTTAACAGTGGCAGTTATCAATCATTGTGCATCAAAGGTGAGCTTTGCAAATTATTACTAACTACATGTTTGTTTTCTTGAAAAATTACCTTAAAATATGCCTACATGTGCCACCGCTGCTCATACATTCCTTTTTTCAAGCACATAAGTTATTGTGGACATTGCAGCTTTTTACTTGATCTAAAAATAACGAAACATTTCTGCCAATACTCTACAATAACCATTAATTTCACTCAACTATTGCCAGTCCAACAATGTATTAATAGAAAACATAACACATATCACTTCTCACTGTTTATAAAAGCAAAATATGGCGCAAGCAGCAACCCTGTGTAAATAACGGACGGAACAAAAATATTGTATTGAGAAATATTTATTTGCGTCACCAAAAACTTGACCAACATTAACAGCATTAACAGCTCAGATCTCCTTGAGAACCACAAACCTGTAAAACGTGACAAAACAAGTATGAAAAAAAGTGTCAACTTAACCTGGACATGATGTTGAGATCTTTAAAATCAATAAGCAGATTTCCAATAGAAAATACTTCAGATTCACTAATGTAACTGAAAATATACATAACATTTTTAATTAGTCAACATATATATTCTATTGCTGGGTTGCAACCATGTGACCGAGACGTGCATGGGTAACTTATGGACAGTATTTGATGGACATGGCGCTGTGCGATTGTTGTTAAGCAATTTGCTTATAGAATCAAGAATATATATTTATATGTATACATACACAAATACATACATTAAGGTTGTCAAACAATTAAAATATGTAATCGCGATTGATCCCATTTCGTTCATGGTTAACTCAAAATTCATCGCATTTATTCACAGATAAGATATAATTTTTCATCATTAAGTGTACCTTTGACAGATAATTTTCAGTTTTAACACAATGAATGGACAATTAATTTGCCTAATTACATGTGTTTAAAACAGTAGGTTCTTTCAAACAGCTCTACACAAAAAGGACACACACGCTTTTATAGACAATAATAAAATAGTTGCCTGCAGTGTGTTGATGTCTTGCCAGATTTTGTATAAATACAGAGCTTGTATTCCTGCTTTAGGACTACTTGCATTCAGAGAAGGAGCTACACCATGTTTAGATACCAGTTGCATCCAATAATAACAAACAATGTGGATTGTTATGATCATGCTTTGATTGTCAAAGATGTTTGGTCATAAAATCTGTAATATTTTTACCGGAATAAATGCTTCAGATATTCTGTACAATACATGATATGTTGTAAAAGTTAATGGTCTTCATATTGCTGCATGGCAATGCTATTTATTTGTCAAATGTAATCCATCCATCCATCCATTTTCTACCGCTTATTCCCTTTTGGGTCACGGGGGGCGCTGGAGCCTATCTCAGTGTAACACTACAATCAGGTGGAAGGCGGGGTACACCCTGGACAAGTCGCCACCTCATCACAGGGCCAACTCAAATGTAATAATGAAATATAATTATCAGTCTCCTTGAACATGTTATAAAATAATTTACAAAATATTTCAGATAGCCAAAAAAGTGGTGCCCCCATATTCCTCAACTGAGGTACTAGTATTTTATTTTTTTTAGGTGCAAGTATCACAGAATAACTTTACAAAACATCTTCGACAAAGCATGATCGTATTGTTAAACTTTTTTTTTCGTCGTATTGTGAAGTCCGAAAAGTGTGTGATTGTTTTGAGTGTCTTGATATCAGATCGACTGTTTGCAATTTTATAAAAAGGCCAATTTCGACTTCCTGCCAACCGTCTTTCATTTCTGTTGAGCTTTTATGCCATGTTACTAATTCCGTCACAGTAACAATGTTATGTTACCACTGCTCCTTAACTGTAATTTAAACACTGAAGTGAAACACCACTGCATTTACTGCAGTTATGTCGTCTTGGCGAAAAGTAGTCCTTTATCGGGAAAACAGCTTGCCATGGCTTTGAACCTGATATTTCCATAGTGTGCCCTTTTCTTCGTCCATTTCTGCTCGCTTGTGGCTCATCAGTAACAAGTGAACTGCAGCCAAGTTTCCCCTGCTACAGCACAGCCCGAGAGTCAAAAAGGACGCATGTGTGTTAATTGGCCGCTACATTTTTTTTTTGTGCAGTTATTAAAATGCATAGTTAACGCATCAACTTTGACAGCCCTAATACATACACATATATACATAAATATGAATACAAAAAGTTAAAGGTCAAGGCAATTGTTGCCTTAAAGGAGGGCTCATATTTTGGGGCACCAAGGCAAGTAAGAAGGGCACCAAGGCAAACATTTTCTTTCCAGGCAGGGGCTCTAAAGTATTCATGCATTAATGCAAACACACAGACATATTTTTATACATATATATATATATATATATATATATATATATATATATATATATATATTATATATACATATAAAAGAATGTTGAGAAAAGGCACCTGATAGCTATAAGACGTAACTGCGCTTTTTGTCCATAAAGATAAAAATAGTGTTCATGTATGAGATCAAGGGCTGCCAATTATGGGCAAAGTAAGAATTAAGATTATTGTTATCAATATTGAAATCATGATTACTGATTGTTAGGTAAAGCCGTGTTGGGGTGTGAACGTAATAACAACATGTCATTTGTAATGTCTAATAAAAAGACTATAAACGTTATCCATATATTTAAAGACACTTTTTTTTTTAAATTATTCTTTAATAATATCAACTTGTCAGCATTTTGTCATTACATGATGCCTTTAGCTCTAATTTTACATTTTGATAGAGTAAATAATTAAAATAAATAACTCCCTCTATTAAAATATGAATGGTTTTAGAAGTAATACCTTTGTGACATGAAAAAAACTAAACCTGGTGATACCAAAATAAAACACAAAGCAATTTGGCTAATGAAGATAAAGTGAAATAATCAAGCTTTGTTCTTCTCCAACGCCTCCTATCAGTACAACAGTTTGGCCAACAAAAATAAAGAGTGACACCTGTCACATCGAATACACAATCTTCACAGCCTGCGTTCAATTCGATGAGATGACAAAACATTTGAGCGAGTATTGATGTTATTTGAACACTGATGCAGTTTGCAGTTAAATAAAAGACGAGTGAACATCACAGTAAACAAAGTAAAGACTTTATAAACAAGTTGTGACAACGTTCACAACACATTGCCTGCTGCATGTTTCCTCACGTCATTAACTCTCAGTCACAGCAGCTGATGGACGCTGTATTGAGCAACATCAAATAGTTTTCTCCTTCACTGTTTACTTTTAACATGGGGACAAGTGCGTCTGTCTCCAATATTGTCCACACCTGTCTCCATCTAAACACAGCATTGCACTCTTAAACGCACGGCGGGAAGCGAGGGAAAATGACGTCAAACCAAGCGCTCGGCTCCGTTTACGCCGAGGGGAAATCTCCGGAGCAAAGTCCGTGTCGTTAGTCCGCCATGATTATCAAGCCAAACGACGCTAGTGCGCATGCGCATGACTTTGTGTTGCCTAAAATGCATTAATAAATGATGTTTTTTCGGTAATTAACAAATTAAACGGTGTTACTAACCATCTGGAATTTTATCGCAAATAATCATTATACCGTTTACTGTTACATCCCTCGT
>NC_084563.2:13929598-13949598 GCF_033978685.3 Nerophis lumbriciformis | reverse complement strand
TTCTAAATTACATTTAACCTTTAAGCTTTTTTATTTCACTTTTGTTATGTTTTTGTTTATTTTAATAGTATTTTTAGAATGTGCCGTGGGCCTTTAAAACATTAGCTGTGGGCCGCAAATGGCCTCTGGGGCACACATTTGACACCACTGCTATAGATAATAAATTAAATGTGATAGATCTATGGATAAAAAGCAGAGCCTGGCGACGCATGCGCGTTTATCATAACTCTCTCCCTCTCTGAACCTCCCTCACCAATGCTGCTGCGTGCACAATTTGTTTTGTTTTTAACCCCTTCTTAACCCTGAACGTACATTGAAAATACACGCAACCCTAACTCAAAATGCCGGACATTTGAGGCATTTAAGAAACTCCGCCCTGACAGCTCCGCAAAAGAGGACATGTCCGGTGAAAAGAGGACGTATGGTCAGTCTATCCTAGCCCGTTAGCTGCTAGCATGCCGTGTGTTGTGCCTCGGTGTGCATTGTTTACACAACGTGCGTTACGCTACTTAATATGTCCGTGTGGAAACTCGTTCGGTACACCTCCGAACCGGAACCCCCGTACCGAAACGGTTTAATACAAATACACGTACCGTTACACCCCATATATATATATAAGGGCTGGGCAATATGGCTTTTTTTAATATCACGATACACGATATATATCAATATTTTACCTTAGCCTTGAATGAACACTTGATGCATATAATCACAGCAGCATGATGACTCTGTGTCTACATTTAAACATTCTTCTTCATACTGCATTAATATATGCTACTTTAAAACTTTCATGCAGAGAAGGAAATCACAACTAAAAAAAAATCACTATTATTTTCATACGGTGTTGATCTGGAAATGGTTGCCTCTGCATTTTGATGGTGTGGGCGTGTGGCACCGAACGGAGATGTTGACTGCGGAGTTTCCACCCCTCTTCATTCTCTAGCAGGGGACTTTTCAAATGATGCTACATATTAGCAGTAATGCTACTTTTTATAGCAACGCTTTCGCCCCACACTTGACAAATTACGGTTGTCTGTTCGACATATTCCCACTTGAAGCCAAACCACCGCCAGACGATAGACCCCCTGATGTTTTTCTTGGGAAATAATTATTCCTTCATTTGCTACCAGATTCGCACCTTCTTTCTCTCGTATTACTACTCGCACCACAGCTAACTCTAGCCATGCTGCTACCTCTCTGCTGCGCGAGGGCGTATACGTATGTGACGTATGACGTGACAGTATGTGACGTGTGTAGAAGCTGCGCTTGCTGTCTGTGAGAAGGAGACACAGGAAAGAGCGAGGAGAGCCTGTAGTGTAATGCCAGCAGCTAAAAGCAGCTGCATGAGAATGCATACTCGAATATCACGATAGTCATTTTCTATATCGCAGAGACAAACCCGCGATATATCGCGCATATCGATATATCGCCCAGCCTTAATATATATATATATTCCAGTGGCGGGCCGTGCGTTTCTCACCTAAGCCTTCAGTGATGTCCGACTTCAACGATTACCTCTCAAAATACAATACTTTATGTCACCACATGACCATTGCTGGAGAAATACTATACAGAAACACATTTACACACTACTGAGGCTACAGTCAAAAACTTGCGAACTGATTGGCTATCCCGAGTTTTTTGAATGACTTAACATATAATGTTACGTTAACATAGCAGGTACGTTCTCAGTTGGTTATTTATGCGTCATATAACGTACACTAATTCAGCCTGTTGTTCACTATTCTTTATTTATTTTAAATTGCCTTTCAAATGTCTAATCTTGGTGTTGGGTTTTATCAAATACATTTCCCCCAAAATTGCGACTTATGTTTTTTTCCTTCTTTATTATGCATTTTCGGCCGGTGCGACTTATACTCCGAAAAATATGGTATATTATATACACATACATATATATGTATATATTATATACATATATTATACACACACATATATATATATACGTATATATTATATACACACACGTGTATATATACATACATATATATATATATATATATATACACATGCTACTTGGTGCCTTGTCTGCTTTGAGCTGCTGTGACGTAGCTTAGCGTAACAACCCAAAAATCACTCAAAAAAAGCACAGATTCCAAGGCGGCTACAGTTGATAAAAACATTACTGGGAAACGTCCGGCGGGCAAAATCTTAGCCACATTTTGCTTAGGTCTGATTCATGGAGTTGCTGCATCGCACACCTAATAATTTTGCTCGATCTATAATTCGGTATCCAGTTTTAATGAACCTTTATTTTTACCTCAATGTACGATTAAGTAGTTTGCATGTTGTCCCAGCAATGTTTATTTTCTGACAATATTTAGCATTAAAGATAACAGTATGTTGCTATGGGACGTGCAGCCTTATGAGATTTGATTTAGTTTATTTAACAGGGCGTTCTTAAAAGGGGCACTTTTTTATTTATTTATATTCCTGTCATTTACAATTCCTATGCAGGAAAAGAACAGATTTTTTTTAATGCATTCTAACTATTGCACCCATAAGGTATTGGTGCTTGATGCACACAAATTACAATCATGCTGCTGTATTGACATTTGTCGGTGAGCTGCTGGACGCCTGTGAGTTGGTGAAAGTAAATTCTAGATTATAAATCATGCCTCTGTCCTGGATAGTAGAATGTTGCAACCAAAAACCGGCGATTTGGTGAACTTTGATTTTTTTTAACTTGGAACCAGAGATGGCAAGAATGTCACAAAAAGATGCTTGTTTGAGGCCACCTTTTTTTAAATCATCCGGGTGGATTATGATTAATTCAACTAAATGGGAGTATAAGAGTTTGAGTTTATTTGGAACACGCATGCATACATGACACCTGACAATTTCCAGTTTCTCTATTTGACATGTTTGAAAGGGAGTAGGAAGAAGCAGAGCTCATGTAATCCTACCTTTTCATTTACATAGCAGTTGCTAAAACTTTTGTTCACTTCCTGTTCTCAATTCATTAACAATATACTCCCATAAGTAATAACAAAAATAAATAAATAATTGGTGAAGTTATATTTCATATGGTGAGAGGAGTAAGATCATCTTGAAAATGGATGGATGAAATAAATTCAGAATGTTTATCATGGTTCTTCTTCTTTGTACTTTGTAAACTAAGCTTGAAGAGTTCCTTGAAGTGGATTAGTACATTGATTTGCTTAATCCATTCCATCATTTAATTCCACATACTGAAGGTCTTAAGTGTTGTACGTGCGTACAAATGTTTAAAATTACATTTGTCTCCAAGATTACATTTCTCTTTTGTTGAGGATTGTTGTATACTATTGGGTAGCAGATTACCGGTAGTTTGCCTTGTGCATAATTTTAGCTGTTTGCAAATTCACTATGTCGTGGAATTTCATTATTTTTGATTCAATGAATGAAGAGTTTGTATGTTCTCTATATCCAACATTATGTACTATTCTAACTGATCTTTTTTGTAACACCGTTAATAAATGAAGTGTAATTTTGTAGTTATTTCCCCATATTTCTACACAATAAAATGGTAACACCAGCGAGCAGTAGAGAATATGGAGTGATTTTGCCAGAACATCCTATCAGCCCGCATCCCTGTAAAGGCACATTGTACAGTAATTGACTTGTTTTATTTTCATGGTGTATATTTCTTGTTTAGCACTTTGCAAAAATGCTTCTGTTTCAAAACAGCTGGATCTGTTTAGCACACAGCTTCTAAAACTTGCAGCTCATCCTACTTACATTCTGGATCAAAAATATAAGGTTCTGGATCATCATTTGCCCCACTCTCATGAAGTCTGCCATTAAAAGTGGTAGTTGCTGGAAAGAAAACGTTGCGATGCATGTTTGACAGCGATTCTCAAACTTTTTTCACAAAGTACCACTTCAGAAAAAAATAGTACCTTCAAGTACCACCATAATGATCAACATTAAAATATGGTAGCGTAGTAGGCCTAGGTATTAATTAAAAACTGGGCATAGATTTTTAATATGTTTAGCCACTGTGGCATTACAGTTTAAACAGTAACACTGTTTGAATGTAGGGAAATAAAACACTAATTTATTCAAGTGAATCTTTGGCGTATCACTAGTGGTACAGTTTGAGAATCACTGGTCCAGGAAATTAAAGTACCTGCAAAATGTAAAAATAAGTTGATTTTAAATGTTTCAATTGTATTCACAATCCGCAAAGTACGTTAAAATACCAATTAAACATCACAAAATGCCAATTTCAGACAACCATTTAGAAAATTCAGATCCGAATGTCTGACAATTTCCATCGATTCGGAGCTGGGTGACGTTCCAATGGGGACTCTTCTTCACTCTGACCATATCACAGTTATACTGGAAATACGCAAGAATTAGAAAGATGTGCTGTCTTATCATTCACAATCCAAGACATGAACACATTTTTAATAAGTGTAAATCGTAAATATGGATATAAAAAAAGTCAGCTATTGAGTTGATGTGGACCATCCAAGGCCAGCCAACAAACTATCGTGACTTAAATAACCAAACATTAGCGCTATAAGCACGAACGCAGACTGAGTATTTTTCGCGGTGTATTGATAACATACAGCTAACTAGCCCACTGCTGTTGTACTGAGCTAGCAGATGTCCTGCTGCCATATTGCGTCTAGTCAATTATTCTAGACCACAAACCATGCCTCTCGTTTGGATAAAGAGGATTTAGACATAAAATTCATGGTTCATCTGTGACATGTTATTTATACCCGGAGATGTAGACGACGACAACCAAAGCCAGTGTCTGGAGGCAGCAACTTTCCTCTTAACCATTCATGTGGATTATGATTAATACTTTAATCGGGAAGATTTTAACATCCCATCAGTCATCGCAGTGAAAGTAGACATGGTGCAGTAAGCTACCATTTTAGGTTTGTGTTTCTTATTTAGCATGATGCGGTGTAGTTTCTCTAAAGTTGGAAGCATTTAGAACAAAGCTCTCAACTTGTTCACCCTCCCTAATGTTCTGGATCAAAAATAAGGTTCTGGCTCACCATTTTTCAAAGAGTAAATCGTTTTTGGCCTGCTCATTATTTCTCTGAATATCTGACATTACTATTTAGGTCATACCCTCGCAAACTGCATGTATTTTAGTATTATAAATCAGATATAGCTTTAATACAGAGAGACTTGTTTTTCCGATTCTGGTACGGTACTTTAAAATGTTTACATTATGGATGTGCCTCTTATGTAATGCATGTAAGTAATACATCAAGGCCACTGGAATGTATAGGCAGACTAGAGTGATTCTTACCAGCTTTGTATTTTTTAAAGTTGATTTAGTTGGAATGCATTAAAGAAAGAAAAACATTTGTATGCGTGCCTCACATAAGGATTTTGAATGATAGGCAAAATTCCCAGTACGGTTCCCCTTAAATGGTTAACATTGCACCACACAAATGCATATCATGTGGGAGCTTCTTAAATCCACAGGCTTTTTATAGTTTTATTTTCAAGTTTATACAGACATTGACAAAAGTGGTCACTGCAAAATGGATCGCGTTGCCTTGGTTACACTCGTTTAGCACAGCAGCAGCATTTTTCAACGAAGAGATTGATTTTACCAAATCACTTACTGGAACGATATTCCCTGGCAAAAATGACGAATGTATAAAGAGTTTGTTTACACTATGTGGTAACTTGGCAGCCTATAAGGAATCACAATTTTTTCCATGTGCTTCGGTCAAAGGCCAATGCAACCTGCTGTAACATCACTTGCAGCCCAGCAATACAAAAAATAGTTGGTTAAGTCAAAATAAAACAAGTGCCTAATGTATTATTGGTTAGCCACTACAAACAAAAAGGTACACTGATATCAAGAAGTATGTTTATTTATGATAGCCATTTCTGGTCTCACAAGATGACCTCATCTAGAAGTCAAATGGGACCGGTCCTGAGTGAAAAGGGACTTCACCTGAGGGGAGAAGACAACCACCTTCCGAGTCCACCCCTGCAGACAAGCACCCGCACACACCATCACCATCAGGGTGCCGCTGTCTCGCCCAGGTTACCATAGCAACCTGGAGGAAATGGAAGACAAGGCATGTGAGATTGTGCAATAATCAACATTTCCAACATGGAGACTACAGAAAGCAAACACTTTTTTCCAATAATTAATCTTAATGGTGGAACATTTGAATCCCCTCCACCAAAGTCATTAAAGAACCGAATTTAAGTGCCAACCCCTACCCCCAATAGTTTAGACAAAAATAATTAGCTATGATTAATGAGGTAAAATAAGATAATCCATACATGGTTGACCAACACAGAGTAAAGACAGGTTGATTTACATACCTAGTTGGCTGGATGCGGATATCCTAAAGAGATATTTCAGACTCCTATCACAATCGACCCCAGGTAATCAACAGGGTCCTGATGTAGCCTACAAACAAACTGCTACGGCTATTTTGGCTGGGATAGCCTACTGGAATACGAGTAAGAACACCTAAATGTAGGAATAATCAAAGGAATAAGCAAAGATAAAACGTGTCCACATAAGAGGATTCAGGTGTGCTAGAGAAAGAGGATTAAAATATATAAAATCACAGTTTGCAATAAAAACAAGGTCAAACCCTAGGTAGCCTACATGCATTGGCTGTGGGCCGACATCTGTAACCTTTGCACCCACCTGACTTTAAAGGCAATAAGCTTTGGGAAAGAAGGCTTGTAACTACAAGCTGACCTGTGGATAAACTTGAGGAATAAGTAAGTAAAACTAAGCTATGTGGTGTAAGGTTTTATTTAAAAAAGGAACATACAGATGTATATTGAAACAGTAATAAGGATCTCATGAACAGAGTACAAAGCATACATGTATGAATGGCTACAGGTGAAGAGTAAAACAAGTTGAAACTGTAGCTGCAACTCAAGCTAAGCGAGATGATTTGGGGAACAGATGGAAGGGAACTTTGGTGTTCCATCCATCTCTACTTAGGGGCGAATAATCCAATAAGGGGACGCCTTTTGACAATAACCACACAATCACCGCTAATACTAAACATTTTTTTGTCCAAGGAAAACAAGCATGTAATTAAAATGTAAATATTAAGAAAACAACCCTTTAACAATGGGTGAACGCAAATAAAAAAAATATTTAAAGGTCAACTACACGCCGTAAATGCTGGGGGAAATTGTACATAAATGTATTTTGTATTTGTGTCCTAGTTGCTTGTATTTAACTTTAAGCAGGCTTTTTCGGGAAGTGACCTTCCTACCTGTTCGGGGCTTTGAGGTCTTCATTATGTTTACGGGGTCAGCCAGACAGACGACCCCTTAGTGAGTTACTTTTGACGTCCAAATCCTGGTAGTAGTCGGTAGAGATGGGGGGTGATCGTCTAGTAGGTGTAGCCGCCCCTCGGGTAGCCGCCGCCTCCTCCTCCCCGGGTGTAGGGTGCCGGGTTCCTCTGCCCTCCGAAGGGACCTCCTTTCATTGGACCGTAGCCAGATGACTGTTGGCCGTAGCTGCTGCCAAAGTCGTTGTAGCCGTTTCCGCCACCATAGTTGCTTCCCTGGTCTCCGTAGCCACCACCATATCCTCCGCCATAGCCGCCACTGCCATAGCCGCCACCACCACCATAGCCTCCGCCGCCATTTCCGTAGCTGTAGTTTCCGCCATAGTCTCTTCCGCCGAAGCCATTTTGATTTCCCCGCATGCCGCGGCCTCTGCTTCCTCTCGGCGCCATGCCGCCTCGACCGCCCGCAGCTTGCATCTCCTGCTTGGTGAGGGCCTTTTTCACCTCGACTTTGTGTCCATTTATGGTGTGGAATTTAATCACCACGGCTTTGTCGGCGGAGTCGTGGTCGTTGAAGTAGACAAAGCCGAAGCCTCGCTTCTTGCCGGTGTCCTTCGCGGAGATGACTTCGGACTTCTCGATTTGACCATACTGGCAGAAATAGTCGTTCAAGTGCTCCTCTTCGATGTCGTCTTTAAGCCCGCCGACGAAGATTTTCTTCACTTTAGCGAGGGCTTCGGGCCTGCCGGCGTCTTCCCGCGACATGGCGCGCTTGACTTCGACAGAGTTGCCGTCGACGTTGTGCGGCCTAGCACACATGGCCGCGTCGGCCTCCTCCGGCGTCGAGTAGGTGACAAAGCCGAAGCAGCGTGACCTCTGGAGCTGCTTGTTCACCACCACGACGCAGTCGGTGAGCATGCCGTACTGCTCGAAGTGCTTACGCAGGCCATCGTCGTCGGTGTCCACGTTGAGGCCTCCAACAAAGAGCTTGCAAAGCTGGTCGGACATCTTTGAATTGGATGAGTGTGCGGTAAGTTGAAACGCTCGCTCAAAATGGTGGACGTGCCAGTAACGCAGTTCAATTTATACAGAACGCGCGTGACGTCACAGTTAGACACGCCTTTTCCGGTCCATTTGAAAAAAAACATGAACAGCGTCTTTTAACAAATGTTAAAAGAGAACCTTTATGACGAAATAAAACCTAAAACAAACTTAAACTGTTGCTGTTATTTTTCAAAACGTCACAGTGGGACATTCCTGGAAGACATCTTTTCATCTTGTTTGATTCAGCCTTTTTTTTCTTTCAAGCGTGCTGGCGCACATTGCAATGAAAAGGTTTGCGGGGGCCATTTTGATATTTTCTTTTTCGAAACCACCTCGATTTTGGTGAATGATGTTCCCGGGATTCAAAAGGGTCTCAGTCATTAAAGTGTTAAACAGGTCAGATATTATAAGACATTTGACCAAGTATTGTATTTTTTCAACAATACCACAATAATATCGTACCGTGGCCTTAATACGGTGACAATATTGTACCGTGAGATTTTCATGTCTTTACATTCCAAATGTTGATGCCATATTTTTGTGATTTTGACAGCCAAAATAAAGGTGTGTGCAAGTCTACAGCCCTGTGTGTTTTTAAAAGCAATAAACTGAAGGCAAACTCACAAACTAAGTCATGTATCTTGAAAAAGTCTCGGTACAGTATAGCTCAGGGGTGTCCAAACTTTTGCCACTGAGGGCCGCACACAGAAAAATCAAAGTCACTTTGATATTTTTATTTTCAAAACCAATATAATATATAGATTGTTTTAACCTTTAAGTCGCCCCTCGGGTATGGGTCTCAGTCATTAATTATTTTTTTTTAATAAGTTACAAGACAATGTATACACATAAATCTGTGGATATAATGTTTGTCTCTATGTCCTTTTTTTCCCCAAAACTGAATTTTGGCAAAAACACAAAAAATACAATATTTTCTCCCCAAAAAAATTTAAAGTGGAATATTACAGGTAAGTATAGCGGAATACTAAAATTCAAAAAAGGGTTAAAACTAAGTCATCCATTTGTTTTTTTACTTTCAATGCTTACATTTGTAGATGTTTTTGTTTTATGCTCTTTTTATCAAACAAAACTTTGTCTATGCAATATTTTCCCTAAAAAGTGCATGGAATTTTTGATGTCAAGTACTTGAAACCTTGAATAGATCAATGTCAATTTTGAAGAAAAAAGCCTGCATGGCAGCTTTGGGTTGATAGAAACAACATTGCAATTTTTTTCCCGTTACATTTCACCTATTTACTCTTTTGTTCCGCATTTACATGTTTTTTGTAAAAGTATTTTTAAAAATGTGCCGCAGGCCGTTAAAAAAAAAAATTAGCTGCAGGCTGTACTTTGGACAACCTCGGTATATAGCTCAACGGCAAAATATCTACAGATTGTCTTCAGGTCCATCCGTCGACATAAAGTTGTAATTTTTAAATTGTTTTATGCCTTTTTTTGTCTAAGAAAACCCTGTTTTTAACAGCAAACTAAATGTGCAATGTTCTCCTGAAAAAAAATCAGGAGAAAAAATACATAGAAAATTAAAAGTGGAATATTTGATGTGAAGTAATTATAGCCTTAATAACATTGATTTTGATTCTTTTTTTTTTTTAACAATGACAAGATGTGCATCATACCTTGTCACATGTAGAGTAATACAATTAGGATGACAGAAAGGTACATCAAGAACATTAACTAATACCATTTTAGTATAGTAAGGTTCACTTTTCTGCCTTATAATATAAACTTGTATTTTCTACCTGATCTATACTATTTTGAATCCAATTTTTGTGGGGTCAAAGTAGACATTTCTCTTATTTTGCAGCAGAGGAACTAAGTTGTTTAAATTGGCTTTACCATTATTCACTGTATTCGCATGTCTTTAGGCTGATCGTCGCAGACCTCATAGTTTCACAGGAGACAATGCATTTCCATGTGAAAAGAGTGACATTTGCAAGTCACACCACACCCTCAGCCATCAAGAGTGGCAAAAGACACAAAGGAAGCAACGCGCACACACAAGCAAATTCAAAAGTCTGGTAAAATCTTTATGAGGCATATTGATCATGAAACAAATCTTTTCCTCTAGTCTAAGAACAGAAACACAAGACGGTCCAAATGCATTCGATGGCAACAACTTTTTCTTAAGAACTGTGGACTAATGCCTAGAAGTCACTCGTTTTGAGTGGGGATTGGAGTTTAACCATTTTATACTTTGATGCTCATTTGTGCTTTAATCCACACTTACGTACTAAAAATTCCTCTGATAGGCTCAATCTTTAATCTAAAAACATAACAGGAAGAAAAAAATACAGTGGTACCAAAGTTTGTACGCCACAGTTTTAGAAAACATTTCGGCAAAATTGAGCTCGTTTATTGTTTGGCCAAACATCGGCTAAAAAAATGGTGTCATTCCGTGCAATCGAGTGCCCAATCAAAGAATGCTACTGGTGATTCGGTTTTGCCAATGGTAATCATACACAAGGTGAGCCAAACTAACGTATAGTCCTTACACACTAGGCCTGGTAGCATGCACTGTACTCGCCACCCATAGGGTCAAAGGTGAGAAACATTGTCGGATTCTAGAACAAAGTCATGGCCCGTCTTTGTTACTTGCTGTCTTTGCCAACAAGTCTTTAATAAAACAATTTTAATTCTTCATGTATTTCACACAATTTTCTGCAAGTATAACACATTTTTTCTTTGCAAAATGTGCTTTGTGTGAATGGATTTATTGGCTTTACTTTTATTACTTGTTGGAAAAGTTGCTACGGTTTTTTGTACGATTGGGTTTCACGACTCAAACGGGTTTTGAACCAAAACTGAGGTACTACTGTCAGTCGACAGTTCTTTCACTTTCTATATTTAGGGAAACATTGCCTAAAACTCGAAAATATAATTGACACATTCACTATGTGGACACAAGTACTGGGACACAGCCAGTAATCAAAAAGATTCAATCAGTCCTTGAATCTTATTCGAAATTAAAGAGGAAGTGCACTTTTTTTGGGAATTTTGACAATCGTTCACAATCAATATGAGAGACAAAAAGACGGTTGTTTACTTTCGCTTTCTAACATATAAAGCGATGGTGGCTAGCAATGGAGCTAATGGGAGCAATCAATTCTACCACCAAATCACTTTAAAAATGCATTCAAAAACCGCCAACAATACTTTACTTACGCTCCGTAACCTGTATAATAATCAAGCTGTAGCGACATTGTTATTGTAAGAGCAATGTTTTTCTAGCGTAGTCACACATCAGCGTGCTTCGTTATTAGCCATAAAGCAAACTGCGGCAAGAGATAAGCTAGCTTCTACGTCAGCACGAAACGCGTTTTGAGTTTGTAATGCTGTGACAGAACACCAATCTGTACTGACTGAAAAACATGAACAATCATATTACAGTATCTGTAAAGTATTATTTCATGTTTTGTTTGTACACAGCTAGCAGTGTATGTACTGTAGTTGTAATAACATGCATGACGTGCTGCGTGTATTATAATCGATTATTAAAGTTACTTACTCGATGGACAGTTGTTCGTCTGGTCCAGCTGGCCGGGAACGTTTACTGTTGATTTTGGTTAAGCAATCCATTTATGTCGAAATAGCTTGGCTCCAAGTTCCACATTTTGCAGCTTCACTTCGCCTCACTCTCTCCGCTTCTGTCTGCTCCAACGTCTCACCCTTCCTTTGTGCTGGCTTCTAGAAGCAGCACTTCATCCTCCATTAATTCAGATTCAAAAACATAAGGTTGTGAATCGCCATTTGTCCAAAAGTAGTCGTATTTGTGGTTTATTACCAAGTCTGCCATGATCCGGAAGTAGGAACACACTGGAAGTCAGAATTGTGCTGCTATAGAAACGGAAATAAATATGCCGAAGAACTAGTTCTGGCAATGATTATATGATCAAAATTCGGTAAATATTGAACATATTACCGTATTTTTCGGACTATAAGTCGCCGTTTTTTTTCATAGTTTGGCCGGGGGTGTGACTTATACTCAGGAACGACTTGTGTGAAATTATTAACACATTACCGTAAAATATTATTACATATTATTTAGCTCATTCACGTAAGAGACTAGACGTATAAGATTTCATGGGATTTAGCGATTAGGAGTGACAGATTGTTTGGTAAACGTATAGCATGTTCTGTATGTTATAGTTATTTGAATGACTCTTACCATAATATGTTACGTTAACATACCAGTTGGTTATTTATGCCTCATATAACGTACACTTATTCAGCCTGTTGTTCACTATTCTTTATTTATTTTAAATTGCCTTTCAAATGTCTATTCTTGGTGTTGGGTTTTATCGAATAAATTTCCCCCAAAAATGCGACTTATACTCCAGTGCGACTTTTATATGTTTTTTCCCCTTCTTTACTATGCATTTTCGTCCGGTGCGACTTGTACTCCGAAAAATACGGTACATATTGTTATGAACATGTCTGTTACATCATATATATACTTGCAGTGTGTATATAAAGCATTGAAGTTGTTTTAGAGGCTTTGAAGGCTACAACGGTGACTCCCATTAGCCGCATCTTCCAAGCATTTTTTAAATCATCGTTCAAATGTAAAAAAAAGAGGTGTTCTTTTCTCATAGTGATTGTGAACATAGGCTAAAAAAAAAAAAAAAAAAGTGCAGTTCCTCTTTTTTTTGTGGAAGGGCCTTTTCTATCCCCCGTGCACAAAGCACTGTCCATAAAGGCATGCTTGGAACAAGAACAAGAACCAGGCCAGACCTCACAAATGGGACACAATCCAAAATATTGTCAGAAGTCTTCCCGCAGTGGAAGCAGTCCCAGCAGTACGAACTCCTACGTTTTTATTTTACGTGGCGCAATTTCCCAACGAAAGTGGAATATAGTAAATTAAAGCAGGGAGGTGACGAGACCTCAACAAGGCATAGGAAGACCGCTTGTTCATCAAAGACAGCTGTCATGAGAATACTGACGAGATTATTAATATGACGCTCATGAATTTAGTAAGAAACGAAGAGTTAAACCATCACCAGTTTACATCAGAAAAAAAAACTTGTTCAGTCTGCTGTTAAGGAGGTCGACCTCCACAGTCTTTTCCTCCCCCACAAAGCCTGCCTACTATTTACATTACAAAAGCCAGCCTATTGCAGTCCTGATGACGGGGGGATGAAAGGCAGCAAAGATGGCATGTAAATCCATCCATTCTCCATCACACACACACACGCACGTACGTACAAACAGTTGCTACCAAATGAGCTGATTGTTCTCAAAGAGGTGAGCTCGGACAGTATATTCATCGGTTGTACTAAAACTGAATTATCTACTTCCTGGAGTCTACGGTTGAGAGTGTAAGGCCTGTGAAAAGATGACCGTCCGTGTGCGTAGATGATCTCGTCTTCTGGTCTCGTCTGATCGCAGGGGGGGGAAGCACCCGGTGACTGTGAGATAAAAATGGCCCAATGAGGAAACTTGGTCAATCTGAGCTCATCACGTGTTGGGGATGGGGACAAGGATGGGGGTGGGGGGCTTCTGGTGTAGCTGTGTGGTAGAGGTGGGGGGGGGGGGGTCACAGCTCCACAGGTTGATCACATCAGCCGAGCGACGGCGAGCCTTTTGGCATCGTGATGTTAGCGTGTCGCCTACGTGATCACATGATGTAGACCTTCTCGGCCTGTGAGAAGTTGAAAACCTCTTTGGTTCTGGGGCAGACCACTTTGTCGTCTTGGCGAATGGACAGCAGCGACTGGCAGAGAAAGAAAATAAGTCTTAAAGTAGCAGTAGAGTGGAAAAACAAGTTGCCTCTATATTGAAGCTATTACCATAAATATCTGATTTATGTCACCAAAAGACTTACAAAGTTCGCAAATAAATGCATGATCAAAATAGCACACTGCAAAAAGTCAGTGTTCAAAAACAGTACAAAAATTAGGGGTATTTTATTTGAACTAAGTCAAATTATCTGCCAATAGAACAAGAAAATTGGGCTTGTCAAGACTTTCCAAAACAAGTAAAATTAGCTAACCTCAATGAACCCAAAAATACTTAAAATAAGTATATTCTCACTAATAACAAGTGCACTTTTCTTGGTAGAAAAAAAAATTAACCTTTTTGCTCAATATGTTGAAAAATATTCTTAAATTAAGTAAATGCTAGTGCCATTATCTTAACATAATGATATGCGCTCGGCATCATGATTTTTTTTTCATGTTTGAAGTAAGAAATTATTACTTTAAAAAAGTACCATATTTTTCGAACTATAAGTCGCAGTTTTTTTCATAGTTTGGCCTCCAGTGCGACTTATATATATTTTTTCCTTCTTTATTATGCATTTTCTGCAGGTGCGACTTATACTCCGGAAAATACGGTAGTTGAATTCTTGTGAGTGTTGATGATACAGCTTTGCAACAGTTGCTATTCTAGTTTCAAGCATGTTTTACTCAATATAGGTCATAACATCTCTGCAACAAGCTGTCATATCTTACTGAGATAATGTAGGACCAAAGCTCTTAAAACAAGTAAAACACTCTAACATAAAATCTGCTTAGTGAGAAGAATGATCTTATCAGACAGAAAATAAGCAAATATCACTCTTATTTGAGATATTCAATCTTACTTAGATTTCAGTTTTTGCAGTGTATCAATATTGAGAGTTATTGAGGAAGCCAGTCACATGACCCGTGACGTTGAGGTAGCAATCGCAGATCTCTTCCCCATCAACAACAATGCGAATCAAGCAAACTTTGTGAGACAACAACGATTACTTTGGGAAAAATGAGGATCCAGAACCCTGAGCTCCAACACAAAGAGGATGGGCAATAAGTTTTAGAACCCGAGTGCTAAGCGGATGCAATTTTATTGAAACAATATAGCATGAGCAGCACTTCTAGCTGCTAAACATACAAACTAACCATAATAAAACAAACACTTGTTATGTTTCTAGTCTCCCTGGGATGCCGACCGACAGGACGCTCACATAATTCAATTTAGATTAAAACTCAATCACAATCCTCACAAAAGGTTAAAAAAAACAGTTGCTGCAACTACGTCTTTTTTGCCTTGTCTGGATGTCAAAGTCGACCAGTCGCTCGGTCCATGGCCACATTTGTCTACAAGGTGAGAGGTACATGAATTATAATCTAGAATTTACTTGTATATCAACATTACCATGAATTGATTAACGTGGACCCTGACTTAAACAAGTTGAAAAACTTATTGGGGTGTTACCATTTAGTGGTCAATTGTATGGAATATGTACTGTACTGTGCAATCTACTAATACAAGTTTCAATCAATTCAATCAATCAAAAAGCTAAAATGAGCTCACTTCTAGGAATGCGTCGCTAAAATAGTCCATCTATTATATCACTTATGTTTGGTATAATAATTAGTATAATAGTATAAATAGTATAAATATATAATAATAATTAGTATAATAGGCACAATAGAGGACCCTCGATCTGTTGATTCAATTTTTAGCTATTTAATTTAGATTTTGAATGCATAAAAAAAGTCAAGCATATGTGTTCTTGTCTTACATAAGCACTTTGAATGATAAACCGCACATCCCTTTCAGATTTTTGCGTATTTCCAGTACGACTGATCTGATATGGTCAGAGTGCAGAAGCGTTACTCCAGTGGCGTAGAATTTACCGAAATTGGCGAAGATATTCAAAATGGCCGATTAAAGCTGTGGCATTTTTTTATGTTTAGACGGTATTTTCACATGCTTTGAGATTGGATATGGTTTTATGGGTACAATGAAACACAAATAAGCATATAAAGTCACCTTGTTTTTTTCACTCTACCGGTAGTTTAAGTGAGCATTTTTAGAAAGAAATCCGAACAGGAGAGGGACGTGTACTTTGCACTCACATTGTAGCCGTACACGTAACCGTTGGGCAGCATCATGGGGGGGTTGTTCTCGTTCATGACCTCTCCAGAGATCTTACACACCAGTCTGGAGTTGGCGCAGTGGGCCATGGGAAGAGGTTGGGCCAGCTTGTTTAGAGATTTACTGCACACGGGGCAATCAGGGTTCTTGGAGGTGCCGTCCTCTTTGTAGCACTGACTGAATGCATAGTGGAGGTTAAGGGTAAAAAATGAAGATCACACCAATGTTCACTCGAAGGTGTCTTCTGCCCACAGAAAATCAATGCAGCGACACAAAATCCAAAGCTAACCACTGCTACAAAAATAAACACATACTTTATTCTGTATCATTTTCAATACAATTCTGTGAGTGAAAGTGGTCACATCAGATAAAAGAATGACGACGTCTGCCAACACGTTTTAAGGAGAAGTAGTCTGCATCAACAATCAATTTTTTATCACTTTCTGCCCTAATAACACCAAAACAAACTATCACGTTGTATTGACAGCAGCCAGTCTCTTTTATTTGTGCCAAAAGACGTTAGGCTCAGCCAGTGATGCTTTCACAGCCACAAAAATAGTCACGACAACTCCAACAACACACATTAACTGTAACTAGCAGGTCGACACACTAATGCGGTTCACACACAGCCAATCAATGTCATTGACAGCGTGTTATGCGTGCATTTTTCTGTTCTGCGAGTTAGCTTATAGCAGCTGAAGCAGTTGCAATAGTTAAATGCTGCATGCTAACTGTTTTGGCAAAACAAACGGGCACCATATGTCCACCCAAACTCCACAACCAGATGTTTGCTAATCCTAATTTCATGTATTAAGAATGTTAATTTATGGATATTAATCATGAAATGCAGTTACTAGATTACATAAATGCTAATAAAACTGTCATTATGTATTTTACAGACAAAAAGTTGTACACTGTATCCTATGCTTGTGCTACAGTACACATCTCATTGTGCAAAATGTGAATGTTTTAAGGAGAACTAAATGTGATCTCTGAGAGGGGTACATGTCTCAAATTCCTACACAGCAGGACCCCCTGTACAACATACAGCTCATGCAAAACATTTTTAATGTATTTTCATTGTGGAAGTAGTGTCAAAGCGCTTTGAGTACCTTGAAGGTAGAAAAGCGCTATACAAGTACAACCCATTTATCATTTATCATTGTCAAAGGGCCAAATAATTTATTTTAGAAAATAACAATGGAAATGATTGCTGTTATTTGATTATTATAATAAAACATTTAACTTATGTCAAACCTAGGACTGGTGTTATGCTGGTGTGGCCACAGAGTGCACGTCTGATGTTGCTCATGTGATCCACTGAATGTTCAGGGCGTTTGAGCTGAAACATGAAAAATTAGAGGGAACATCGGTATACTCATCGCAAACTGCTGTTGATGAGAAATGCCTGCCAAATCTATTTCACCAGATGAGCTCACAGGAGAATAAAGAGGTCACACGGAACTACAAGCAGCAGTGTGCAAGGATACGGTGTCTTGATGGCAGACAGACCGGCCTGCAGCGTGATGGTGAAGACAGAGTTGTTCCCCAGCTGGTGCAGTCTGTAGTTGTCGTATCGGAACTGCTGGATCAGCATCTTCCAGCGGGTCGGGTCCAAAAGATCCTTTTGGGACAGTAGGAGGACGAAAGACCAAATTAAAAGATTTGACAGTGACACGTAAATCTGTGCACTTTGCATTAGGATTTTGAGAGGTCACATGACTCCTCAGCATATTATTGGTATTAAAACAAAGTAGTTGTAAACTGGATGGACGGAGGTCAATGCGTAGACACAGTTACATCACAGTGGCTGCAGCCATTTAGCTCTTCATGTTGCTCGGCATGTCGGTTTCTGCCCGGAAAAACACGAGTGATGACGTCAGCGACAAATTTTACTATTTATTTTTGTTGATAACGTTAAAATCGTTGCACCTCTCGCGCGCAGATGAAACAAGCACCAATACATGCACACGTGTAACGTAGCAGACTGTATTGCAATTAGGGCTGGGCGATATATCGAATATACTCGATATATCGCGGGTTTGTCTCTGTGCGATATAGAAAATGTTTATATCATGATATTCGAGTATACGTTCTCACGCAGTTGCTTTTAGCTGTGGGCGTTACACTACAGGCTCTTCTCACTCTTTGTTGTCTCTCCTTCTCACAGAGACATAAAACAAGCACACCTTCTTACATACGTCACATACGTATACGCTTTCGCGGAGCAGAGAGGTAGCGGCATGGGTAACGTTAGCTGTGGTGCGAGTGGTAATACGAGAGAAAGAAGGTGCAAATCTGGTAACTAATGAAGGAAGAATTAATTCCCAAGAAAAACAGCAGGGAGTCCATCGTCTGGCGGTGGTTTGGCCTCAAGTGGGAATATGTCGAACAGACAACCGTAATTTGTCAAGTGTAGGGCAAAAGCGTTGCTACAAAAAGTAGCATTACTGCTAATATGTAGCATCATTTGAAAAGTCACCTGCTAGAGAATGAACAGTGCTTACTCAACATGTTAACATCTCTGTTCAGTGCCACACCAATAAAATGCCGAGGCAACCATTTCCACATCAACACCGTATGAAAAAAATAGTCAACAACAGAAGGAGATAACGTCCGCAGGAACCTACCACATAGCGAAGGACATACACTATTTGATTTCCTATTATGCAGCTCATTTTTATTTGACAGCTATTGAAATATCTTGTGTGACATCATGCACAAAAATGCACTTTATTTGTTTTAAACTATTGTAGTGGCGTTCTGTACAAAAAGTGCACTTTAATTTAGTGTTGTTTTGATATGTCATCTTAGTGACATCATGCACAAAAGTGCACTAATAGCTTGTTTTAAAATGTCTGACAATCTTGCACTGTTTTGAAATGACATGAATGTTTGTGCCACTGCTTAATAAATACAGTTTTGGTCAATTGACTTAGTTGTGATTTCCCTCTCTGCATGAAAGTTTAAAATGAGCATATATGAGCATATACACAGCAAGTGCTCTGTGTGTGTGTGTGCGTGTGTGTGTGTGTGTGTGTGTGTGTGTGTGTGTGTGACTAATATGCGTTACGGCTTGTATGGCAGCATTGTCACCATGTCGATAAATTAAAAAAAAGCAGTATAGTACTGTGTACTTGATTAGTTACAGTATACAGTACAACCCTATTATTGATCAATAAAATGAGAATATAATGGTAGGGGGAACACTAGTATTGATATACACTTAATTCTCAGACTCACAAGGAAACGCCCACATTAAACCCTGACTATGTTACCTTGTACGGGGAGATGTGTGTATCTGAGGGGAAGGCCAGCATGCCCATCACCTGCCGAACTTCATCCAACTGTCCGCCTTCTGCTTGGCTGAAGTGTTTTCTCGCATGTCTGATGCACATGAGCACGTACAAATTAGTGTGAAAACAATGACTTTAAAAGTGGTATCTAACACCGCAGCATCAAGGTACCTGACAGCATCCATTCGTTTGTTTTGTCTGATCAGCTCGATGAACTCCTGGATCCTCAAACTGAACTCCAGGCAGCTCTGCGAATGACACGACGTAAAAGTGGCTATAACAAAGAGCTCACAAGAACGCAGTGTGTGATAACATTGCTTACTATTTCTTTGCTGCACTGCATTATGTTTTCCAAGCGACAGTTCATCAAAGAAAAGGAAAGCCATCACCGCGGAGAGGTGAACAAGAACATCATAAAGAGCTCACCGATATTGGCCGCTCTTTTGGGGTCAAACGCTCGACTGTCTTAGCCATCATTAAGGATCAAGATTATTGAATGCTAGAAGGGTCATGGAGCATGTGTGAA